>NW_019943176.1:7127-73086 GCF_002910315.2 Salvelinus sp. IW2-2015
CACAGAGAGAGATTCTACCTAGTCTAAGTCCGAACACCCTCGCCCACAAACCTAGAGGAATGTCACAGACAGCACTAACCTCTGGCTCAGAGGTCTATACCTCAGGATGGGAGTACTACAGATCCGCATCTCGGAGCCAGCACACTTTCAGTTACTCGACTCAACACTAGTAAGTGTCAGACGATTCTGATAAGATCCTGGTAGATTGTACAGACCACACTGACGAAGCATCTTCAACCAGGTAACATCATCACACTGCATGGAGTTTCGCAAATCAGAACTCTTGTAGGCTTCGGGGATATCTCTCTGGTCCAACTTCTGCTGAGCACAACTTCACTTAAGGGGACCTTCATACGGTTGTTCTACCTCATTTTCCATCAGCCGGGACTTCACCATCCTCTTGGAGTATCTCCCAGAAGACTCAGGAAGGCCTGCTACCGCAGTACAGTCCTGGCTCACTCCCATCCATTTGGCTGACTTTGCAGACATCTTCAAAGAGGAATCAACGTCACCACTCGATAGAGATTCGTGACCCTCAGGTTCCTCCCACGAAGGTAAAGGCAGAAAGTTTGACTGGCATAATCAGGTTCCTATGCACAGTTTTGAATGCCGTCCAGTGGTAGGGTGTTGGATAGCGAGTATTGTGTTCAGTGTAATAGCTTGTTCTTTGTACTATCCTACTTATGTTACACCACAACTCTCTCCAGCGATCAGCCAGTTTTCTTCTTGCCCTCTCCCCTTGTTAGCAAGTAGAACTCTATCTCCCTTCTGCACCGAGTGACCTTAGACCGTCTGTTGTAGACCTCGGCTTGTCTCTTTTGTTGCTTACTGGCATGCTGCTGGGCCAATGTCATGGCCTCTCTCAGATCCTCACCCGTAGACTGGATCATACTTATCCACATCTACTGTGTCCCCATCCAACAGCAACACTTTCAAAACATACTCTACCGGCACCTAGGGGTGCGTTCCGAACATCAAGAAGAAGGGTGGAAACCGCAGTAGTCTCGTGAACAGTTGCAGTTATAGGAGAATGTCAATGTGTTCAACATCTGAGGCCATCTAGCCTTAGACCTAGCTGGAAGAGCTCTAATCATCCCACCCAGTGTGCGATTCTCAACGTTCTGCTTGACCGTTTACCCATGGGATGATAAGGTGTGGTGTGGGACTTTTCAACACCAGAATAACTGAAGTAATTCTGCAATAAGTAAACTCTCAAAGTTAGCACCCCTGTCAGGAATGGATGCAATCAGCGAACCCATAAAATGCAGAAGAAATTATTCCAGAGAACACGAGCAACAGTCTTAGCAGACTGGTTTGGACATGGATACGCACAGGCCAGCTTAGTAAAGTGATCAGTCACTACTAACACATCAATAGACTTGTTGTTTGAATCTTCGGCAGTCCAGAAATCATACACACAAGTTCTAAAGGTGCCGTTGTCACAATATGGAGACAAGTGTGAGCTCTTGCTTCAGGCTCAGGTCTTTACTCAACCCACATCTCTTACAGTGGGCCACGTATTCCTTGACATCCTTCTCCATAGATTCCCAGTAAAACGCTGTCTCGTGAGCACAATGTGCGCTGCTTGACCCTGATGACCAGCATCATCATGAACCTCCTTCAACACAAGGCCTCTCAAAGACAACAGGTACAACATACTGGAATATTTTCTTCTTACTCACTGGGTGTTTTGAGACACGATACAGAATCCCTAACCGCGTGGTGAGTTTCCTCCCACTGTCTTAGAGTATAAACTGTTTCTTTGGCTTCAAAAGACTCGCTCCCTCCTAGATGGGCGCCGGCCTCTATCTACAAAGAACATGACTCTGCTGATGATAGGATCCAGTGACTGTTATCATACAGCCCTCTTGTGTGTAGGACAGGTAAAGGGCTCTGACCCATGGACATCAACTTCTCAAGGTGCTGCACATGTGAAACGGCCCTCACTGTGGCACCATATCCCATCGGCGTTGGGCTGGAGGACAGCAGACACCTCTTCACAGGAAACCAACCCACTGACATCGTCTCCAAGCTCTACTCAACTCACTCCCCAGGAGCAATAGACGTTCCACAGCCAGCCTCGGCGCTCACGGATGAGCCGGATACATGTCTTGTACATCATCCAGTCGAAGACCTCTGGCTTCCTCCAGCAGGACATCATATGGAATTCTTGTCAGTCGGTGGCGAACTTTGGAGCGGACAAATGGCTCTCTCTCAAAGCATCAGCAACGACATTCTTGGGCCCCTGGTATGTACTGGATATTCAAAATCAAAAAGGTGCCAGCTTTGCACCCCATCTCTGTCCACATGCTCAAGTCTCGGCTTTTGTAGAAATATGATTGAGTGGATGTTGTCGGTCCACACCGTAAACTTATGCCCTCGAGCCAATGGCTGAACTTATCATGAATGGCCCATTTCATGGCTAGAAATTCCAGCCGGTGAGCAGGGATACTTGGATTGTGCATGATTAAGAGATTTACTAGCAAAAGCTATTGGCCTGCTATGGCCTTCCATCTTGCACTTGGGATACGTACAGCTCCAAACCACTAGTAGATCATCACAGAAAGCAAAAATGGCTGAGAAAAATTCGGATGGAGCCAGCAGTGCCTGGTCAACTAGTGCTGCTTTCAAAGCTTCAAAGCGAGTTGACATTCGGCAGTCCAGTCTGCAGCAGTGAGCCTGCGAGAGGGGACCAGACCTCTTTCTGCCCTTGCTTCTCCTAGGCTTCTTCTGACCTGTAGTCAGCTTGAAACAATGGCCTAGCAACCATGGACAATTCTCAATGTAGTGTTGATAGTATACTCACATACCAAGGAAAGAACGGATTTTGCTAGGAGACGGAGTGACACCATCAGCTTCCATCATCCTCATCTCTCAGTCACATTCAAAATGGTTTGGAACCTTAGCAGGATCAGTGGCTACGCCCTCCCTGAGAAATGATGTGGCCCAAAACTTAACAGACCTCCTCAAAAACTTGCACTTAGACAGAGACAGTTTAAGATTGTGCTTCCTGCAACCGCTGGAAAACCATCTCAAGTCTCTGCAGACTCTCTTCCTCCGTCTTGGCAAAAAACCATCAGATCATCCAAATAGCATAAGGAGTACTTAGAAAGTTTTGGTCCACAAAGATGGTCAGCATCATTCTCATAAAAGTAGCTGGGCTGTTGCAAAGGCGCCTGAGGCAACACGATTGTACTCGTGCAGACTATAAGAGAGGAAAAGGCAGTGTATTTCTTATCCTCTTCATTGCAGGTGGCACTTGTAGTACCAGATGTCAAGTCCATTGTGCTGAGAAGGCATTACCTCCCAGGCCACCAGTACATCAGCCTGATGAGGAGTGGGATGAGCATCCTTCACTGTGCGGTGGCGTTTAACACCTAAAGTCAGTAACATAGACGCAAGTCCCATTTTTTTCCATACCAGCACCAATGGTGAGGCATCTCGCTGCTGGATTTTCCTGACGATTTCCTTTTCCTCCATATCATCCAGTGTTTCCTGAGTTTTTGGTAATCAGCTGGAGAAAGCCTACGATAAGGTAATCGAAAATGGGCGGTCATCAGTCAGCCGTATGCGATGGCAGAACTCTTTTGCCTCTCCACAATCCAGGCTATGTCTAAGAAACACCGTGTCATACTTCTCATTAAACCGACAAGTTTGTCTTTCCAGAACTGTGAAACTGGACACTCCTCAACAGACAGGCCTTGAAGTCCAAGATTGCTCAGTGTACTGTTGTCATTAACTACACTGCACCAACTGAACTCTTAGCTGTAAGACTGCCAATGTGAGCTGTCACCTTGTACTTTTGCCACGTTCTGGTAAGCAGCTTGCTGCTTGACATCATCAAACTCCTCCAATGCAATACAAGGGTAACCATCTGCCACTTTAGCATTTCGTCTCAGGGTAACTCGGCGAAGTTGTTGGATTCACAATCTTCACAGGGAGCCATCCATCCCCCCACAGAGGCGTAACTACTCTCCTACTAAGTATGTGTCGATTCACACAACGAGACGTGTGGGCTCGACAACACAGTACTGCCCACAGAGAGTTTTGTCTTTGGGGGTAAGCGGCCCCCACATCCAGAATGCCTTTCACTTTCAGTGGGTTGGAGCGTTACTGCCCTCTTCAACTTAATGGTGCCCACTTTATCTGGAATGGAGTCTCCTCTCCATCTCTCCAGATTTGATAGGAGACGCAGGAACTGGCTGTCCTCACACTGGCCAGAGGGACCTGGCGTACCCACCACCCGCCAGTAGCTGTCATTTGATTTGAACTGTCTAATCAGAGACTTCAACACGTTAGTGCAACAATGAGTTCATCAACCTGCCCATCTACAATCAGCACTGGGACTACATAACTGAAGCCATAAAGCTGTAGTTTCAAGTCACACATGCCCACTGCAGTTTGCGTCCCACACAAACCCACCAGTATGATGTCTGAAGGAGCTAGAAAGTTCCCCTCTACCACTCCTGCCTCCCTCAACACGAGTACATCATCTGCGGCAGAGTAGTAGCCATGGACCACTATCTAACATCCCCTTCAGCTCAACTTTATCCTTACTAGCACGGTGGTGTAAAACAAACTGTCATTTCTGAGAAATTCTCATTGTGTTCTGAAAAATTACTGTGTTGTTCTTGGGTACTGACTCACAAAAATAAGAATAAACAGATTGGATATCATCATCATCAGTGGAGGAAAAATTTGCTGCCCCCATTGCCTCTCCTCAGAATGGAGGCTTTCTAGTTTTCCAGACCTGCCAGTCTGTCCACATCCAGGGCTCTTTCGCTCCCAGTCTCACTACAGTCAAAGCTCATGTGGCCAGGAGAGAAGCACTTGAACACAGCTGGTGCATCTGACAGTGAGCTTTGGTCAGTGATTAGTGCTTCCACAGACAGCGCACTCACGCTCACGTTTGGGGAACTGTTTACGGGGCCCTCTGTTCACAGACTGAGTATTGCTGACAAGAGCCTTCTCTAGCATACTCAAAACTTTCTCTAATGTCCCACCCTCAGATACAGATTGGGCCTGTTCTGGTTCACGGCCACATCGAGAAAAAGATGACACATTAGGTCTGCTCTCAGGATCCACTTCCTCCTGGGGGAGTCGAAGACAGCAGCCACTGCTGTAAGAGTTGTATTCTACATGCTTTACGCTCCCTTAACAGTTCATCCAAACGATCCTGTACTCACTGGCTGTCCAGTCACGAAGGGGTTTGCATTTGAACACTTGGGCCAACTCTTTATCAGGACAGTTGCGTACAAACATGACTGCCAACTCTGAGCGCTGATTGGGCAAAGTTCTACCCTCACCTACAAGATACTGTCCAGCTGCATCTGCAGCTTTGTTAACCTAATCCAGAAATCTAGTGGACCCTCATTAGCATATGGTTTCATTGAAAGAAATCAGCTAATGGCATACCTGAGTAGACAGTATCCCAAGTGTTGCTTGAGAACACTGAACACTGCCTTAACATCTGTGACAACAGGGTTGTTACGCATCCAGACTTTGGTCACATCCCGTGCCCTCCCCATGAGCCTAGACATCACTCCCCAACATTCTCAGACCCAGTGTAACCCTCTTCTCTAGGTAGACTCCCATTAGCTCCTCCCACTCCAGGACAGAGTATCATCTGAGCCATCACCCTGAAGAAAGGTGGAGCACTAACCTCTGACTTCACAACCAGATTCAGCTTGGACGCATCAATAAAAGTTGACCCAAATGCTGGGATTGGTCAGGGGAATGGGCAGGAGAAAGACTTGAAGCCCCAGGCTGCAGTAAACTCGCCCTGATAGATTCTCCTATCTCTGAACCAATCTGCTTTATAAGGTCACTAAGCTGACTCGGTGTCCCATTATTACTGAGGACTGGGGACGATGGTAATCAAAGACGAGGTGGGATACCCTGGTCAGGTGAGGTAAACAGCCTACCCCTCCCAGTGCTTGTAAACTCAGGCTAGCAAACACTCTACTCCCAGGAGCTGACTGTACAAATGGTTGTAAATGCATGGCACCCCTCCTCTACCCACACTAACCACACAAAAATCCCCAGCATAACTCATCTTATGGATCTTGAGAGTCTTCCATGGCTCAATAGAGAACTAAGCTACAATGTAATTTCTGCATACAAATACAAAAAAAAAATGCAATAAACAAATTCCCTCAAAACATACAAAAATAAACACCAATACAATTATCTAGTGAATATGCTACATTCACTATTTACAGTATACATTCACTTATAGCAAACCATCAACAAGCGCGCATGCGCGGATCGCGCATCTCCTCCACATGCACAGCTCCGGTGGTCAGCTTGAGCTACACAGTCGGCAGGTCGCGGCACCAGTTTTGTAGCGGGTTCATTCTGCGTTGTGTATTTTTTAATTAGGACGCTGCCACAACTGATGGTCTGCTCGTTGAAATCTTTTTTATTTGCCTGCACACGAAGAGACAACACACGTTACCTTGGTGCAGTCACAGCTCTCGCGGCACCTTGCTAGCCGAGGGTCAGGCAAAAGAGAGCGATAAAGTGGTATGGGAATACAGATAACCGCGATGGGCCAAACCAAAATATACAAAACTTTTCCAATCACTTGTATGTACAATATTGGTATGAAAAAGTGTTTGTACACCAAATAAAAACATTAGCTATGCAGCTGTAATTAAATAAAAAAATCACTGAATTATTATTATTATTTATCAAATTATTAACATCCCCTCTTGACCTGGCCTATTGAATTGGTCCTTGTGTGCAATTTGGTGCGTAATCTAGGGGAACAAATCACACTGCTACACATGCATAGATATATCTCATTCTAGTTGTTGTGTGCATGCATAGATATTCTCATTCTAGTTGTGTGTTGTGCATGCATAGATATATCTCATTCTAGTTGTGTGTGGTGCATGCATAGATATATCTCATTCTAGTTGTGTGTGTGCATGCATAGATATATCTCATTCTAGTTGTGTGTGTGATGCATAGATATATCTCTATTCTAGTTGTGTGTGTGCATGCATAGATATATCTCATTCTATTGTGTGTTGCATGCATAGATATATCTCATTCTAGTTGTGTGTGTGCATGCATAGATATATCTCATTCTAGTTTGTGTGTGTGCATGCATAGATATATCTCATTCTAGTTGTGTGTGTGTGCATGCATAGATATATCTCATTTTAGTTGTGAGTGTGCATGCATAATAATTCATATCTAGTTGTGTGTGTGTGCATGCATAGATATATATCTATTCTAGTTGTGTGTGGCATGCATAGATATATCTCATTCTAATTGTGTGTGGTGCATGCATAGATATATCTCATTCTAGTTGTGTGTGTGTGCATGCATAGATATATTTCATTCTAGTTTGTGTGTGTGCATGCATAATATATATCTCATTCTAGTTGTGTGTGTGCATGCATAGATATATTCTTCATTCTATGTTGTGTGTGTGCATGCATAGATTATATCTCATTCTAGTTTTGTGTGTGTGCATGCTAGATATATCTCATCCTAGTTGGTGGTGTGTCATGCATAGATATATCTCATTCTAGTTGTGGTGTGTGCATGCATAGATATACTCTGTAAAATCTCATTCTAGTTGTGTGTGTGCATGCATAGATATATCTCATTCTAGTTTGGTGTGTGCATGCATAGATATATCTCATTCATATTGTGTGTGTGCATGCATAGATATATCTCATTCTAGTTGTGTGTGTGCATGCATAGATATATCTCATTCTAGTTGTGTGTGTGCATGCATAGTATATCTCATTCTAGTTGTGTGTGGCATGCATAGATATATCTCATTCTAGTTGTGTGTGTGCATGCATAGTATATATCTCATTCTAGTTGTGTGTGCATGCATAGATATATCTCATTCTAGTTGTGTGTGTGCATGCATAGATATATCTCATTCTAGTTGTGTGTGTGCATGCAATAGATATATCTCATTCTAGTTGTGTGTGTGCATGCATAGATATATCTCATTCTAGTGTGTGTGTGCATGCATAGATATATCTCATTCTAGTTGTGTGTGTGCATGCATAGATATATCTCATTCTAGTTGTGTGTGTGCATGCATATATATATCTCATTCTGAGTTGTGAGTGTGCTCATAGATATATCTCATTCTAGTTGTGAGTGTGCATGACAGTCTCAAGGTAGCGGTTGTTTAGCTGACACCCGTCCTAGTTGAAAAGAGGACATGGCTAGTATTGGGAAATGAGGAGTCATCCTTTACCAGTGACTGATGCTGAGATACACACTGGTCTCTGCTCTGAGCTCTGAATCAACAACCACAACACCACCAGACAGGTCACCTGCTCTGCCTCTGTTCTCCCTCAATATAATTACTTCACACAGATTGCTTAGAAACTGTTATTCAACATTCTGTTGTTTACAAATTTAAAATGTCAAGATGCACTTAATTAGTTGCAGTAAAGAGGTCAATGGAACTCAACCCAAAATTGAAATTCCATGGAAACTTGTGGGGGAAGAATCCCAGATCTCCTCATTGCCCGCTAGTAAATGTGCCTATATTTATGGATGTCAACCCCAAACATGTTCATGTCATCGTCACCAATCAACTGCATTGCAGTTAAAAACAACTTTGACGAGCACCACTGATGTCTGTATGCCAGCTATGCTACCAGCTAATACAAAAAGGATTATCATTTATCAGTCACTTCTTCTATACACCTGAAAAAGAAACAACTTCTACATGTTATGCAGCAAAAACAGCCAAATATATCCAAATCAGACTTTAGTAACCACATTGTGGGCCTGTTAGAATACATCAATCATGACGGATTAGACAAATATCCACTTTGTTAGATCAGATTTGTTTTATGTGCCCCAATCCTGCGTCCTTCTTCTATCCCCCACAGTCTGCGTTCCATTGACCTCTTTACCACCATCTATGGCTCTATTGTACTGTATGTGGGAGAGGCATCTCTGAAGGCCAGAGTGTCAAAAACCACTCTTGATCTGCCAACTATGAGATCATATGACATGTTCATTCGTAGTGGCAATAATTTCATTGAGAAAGCATTTGAAAGATTAGCACGTTTTGGTTTTAACTCAGTGGGATAACTCAGTGTTGTGGTGCACAGATGATCCTGGTTCAATGTCAGTCACTCACACGCACGCACGCCACGCACGCACGCACGCACGCACACACACACACACACACACACACACACACACACACACACACACACACACACACACACACACACACACACACACACACACACACACACACACACACACACACACACACACACACACACACACACAGGCTATCTGCTCTGCTGCATCTCCTCTTCTCATCCCCTCATCTTTTGACACAAATAAAATCTCTTCTCTACCTGTCAGTCCTCACCTCTCAGATCTTAGAGGATTTCTCACCTCCTGCAGCTGTGCTGTCAGACACACAGGAGGACTAGAGGTTCTGTTCAGATGTAGGCCAGCCAGAGAAGTTACACCATCAGCCCTCAGGATGTCTGCTCCAGGGCTGGGCGCGGTGGAGTGTCTGTCTGGCAGAGAGATGGCTGGAACAACACATGCAGTGAGGCCTCAGTAAAGAGTCATGACATTTGAAGCTTTGAAACAGGTGGAATGTGAAATGCCTCAACGCTGTAAACAAAGACACAAAGGCCCTTGGCTAATTAATGCTGTCAACAGACGTCATTAGAACAGGCTGTCTGGATAATGCTGCTGCTGTCTGCACTCCCTCGGCTGCTAACACTACTGATATTTATAGATGGAGCCCTCATTTATACACACACACTGACATTAGCAGGCAGACACAGGAGCGCACACACACACACACCCACCTACCTAAGCAGACAGACAAGCACACCTCTGAGCTTAGAGAAGCAGCGACAGATTTCTTGACCCAGAGGCATACATGTTGGTAGCCTAGCTGACAGTCTGCAGCTCTCTCTCTCGCTCTAAGATATTTATTTGCATTGTAGAAATGACTGTAAATAACCGCCATGTCATTGAAGGTCACAATAACGTAGTACTGTTGTCTATTATCATACGTAAATCAATTCTCTTTGTTTACTCCTTACTGTCATATGGGCCCAATCATAACTGGAGATACAATACAAGTGCATAAATCAAACGTTTGAACTGTTGTGTAAATCTTACATTATGTCAATGGGAGATTTCCTCAATTTCCCTAGACACTTCCCAAACTATTTCAAATGTTATGGTTTCCTCTTGTCTTGGCCTTTGTTTCATGTCGACTGATATAGATGATAGACTGTATGGGTTTCCAAATATTGCCTCRACTCCACCTATCCTGGGTTTTCAGATCCAAGCATATGAAGGAGAGGAGACAAGAATAGAAGCCAACTTGACACAATGAAAGGAGATGAGTATAGTAACTACTCCAGAATATTGAGACTCTTGGATCCCAGCAGACAACTAGACTATACGACCTCTGTATCTGCTAGCAGCTAGCTGGTGATGTCACACACACCAGAGAACAAAAAAGACAGAATTGGCAGAGAGAGATCATGAGCTCATGGGCTCATGAGTTCTGCAAAAAAATAGAATTATAGTTGGATAAATGTAGATAAACTTGGATTTTTTCCCCAAGGACTTATACAAAATACTACCCTCTACATCAAAACCTTCAAACCAAATCAAATTCCATTCTTAAAACCTTGATTTTGGACAAAATTACTACCAAGGACTGTCAAGAAAAAACTTCTAACAAACCAAAACCTGCAGAAGAAACACAGCGGAAACCTGGAAACACCATCCATAATGTTCAGTCTGAACCTACTTCTGAAGCCAAACAGTCAAAGATAAAAATCTCTAGGTCATTTTGTTATATAAAGCTTATTAAATAAGGCTACTAAGCTACCAAGCTGCTAGGACAGAACAGACCTGGCTGCAGCTTCAATTAGCACTGAAGTGAGAAGTGAGATGTGTGAAAACTCTTGAGCCTAACAATGGCAGCAGAGTTTCACAGCCTCCCCCACCCCAATGCAGAGTCCTTTGAAACCCCCTGTGCCATGGCACATCCCTGTGCAGATGTCATCACAGTAGAGTACCCCTTGGATATTAAAAATAACACTGCACAGAATAAGTGCAAAAAGAAGATCCTCAAGGACAATCCAGAGACATTTGCTGACTGCCACAAAGAGGGGAACGTAAGCAACTTCATTTTCCACACAGACCATCCCCTGGCATGGCACGGTGCTACAAGAGCAGGGTGGAAACTCAGAATAACTTGTCAACGTCTACAGGTCTGGGACAGTAATGGTGCAGGGCATCCTCAAGCAGTTACAGCAGGACCTTTACGGGATAAAAGAGAGAGCACAGCAGGAAAAGCTCTCTCTCGGTGATGACTCCCCCTTCCTGAGTGAGTCTGATCACACCTCTTTAAACTGTCCTGCAGATGAGGATAGTCACTCCCCCAGCACTGAACACACCCAGGTCCCACAACTGCACTGCTCCTCCATCATAGAGAGGACGGCTGGCTGCACTCTGGACTGAGGTGAGAGAACTTAAAGAGGATGGAGAGAAACACATGGCACAGCTAACAGCACTGAAGGAGGAGGTGAGAAAGCTGAGGTGTGACAGAGAGCAYGACACTCCTCCAGAAAAGCCAGCAGAACAGCCCACCTCAGACCCACTGAGGACACTCAAAAGCCAGAAACTGTGCTCCTCATTGATTCAAATGGAAAATACATTCAAGAGAATAAGCTTCTTCCTAAAGACAAAGTGGCTAAACTCTGGTGCCCAAACCCTAGGCATGCCCTGGAGCTGTTGTCAGAGCACAGACTAGGTTTCCCCAGCCACATTATAATTCACACGGGCACAAACAACCTGAGGGCCCAGCAGGAGAGGGTGGACACAGCACTCAAGGGAGTGATTGAAAAATCTTCTTCCACTTTCCCCAACGCACAAGTGGTTGTTACCACAAAAAGACATTCACCTTGCCACCATACACTGGGTGAACGCAAGCATTTCCCGGGACTATGCCTCAAACCCAAATGTTTACCTGGCCCACCACTCCACCCTGGACTTGAACAGGCTTTATGAGCAGGTCCACCTCTACAAGACAGCAACCCCTTTTTTGCTAGGACCATGAAGGACTTCACCCTTAACCGCAGCTCCAGCACCTCACACAGGAGAAATAGAGCAATGGACACCCTCCCAGACCAGCAAAACACCCTCCCAAAGGACCTGCACCGAGAGGACCCACGCCAAGAGGACCTACACCCAGACCACCTCACCCAGCTGAGACCACCCCAAACAAACCCTGGCCAAACCCTATACCCCCACCCCCAGATCAGACCTATGCCCCTTCTGCTCCCCCCATGCCCCCCTCCTTTGCAGCTCAAGTACCTCAACATATGCCCAGGCCTTGAGCAGAGCAACAGGCCCAACCTCCACTAATGCACCCCCCCCAAACCCCATCCTGCAAACTATGAGGTATGTATGAGAGGCTCAACATGCTCTGCTCACACCTACTGTTACAACCTCATCCTGGAATATACAAGGTCTAAAGTCACCTGCCTTTGGCCTAAAGAGCAGGAACTGTGACTTCGTCAATGAAATTGCAAATACAGACATTGTCATCCAACAAGAAACATGGTATAGAGGAGATGGACCCACTGGTTGCCCTCTAGGTTACAGAGAGGTGGAAGTACAATCCACCAAACTACCAGGTGTGAAAGAGGGTATGCTCACTTGTCAGTGCAGACCTAACCTACTCTATTAAATTAGTCTAAACAGGAACATTTTACATCTGGCTAGAAATTAATAAGGAAATGTTCTCAACAGAGAAAAATGTCCTCATGTGAGCTACCTATATCCCCCCAATAGAATCCCTATACTTTAACGATGACAGCTTCTCTATCCTAGAGGGGAAGATCAACCATTTCCAGGCTTAGGAACATGTACTAGTCTGTGGCGACCTAAATGCTAGAACTGGACAAGAACCTGACACTGTCACCACACAGGGGGACAAACACCTAACTGGAGGTGACAGTATTACGTTCAAGATTGAACTACCAACGGGACATTCAAAACTACAATATCTTATGCTTCACGGAGTCGTGYCTGAACGACGACACTATCAACTGGTTATTAGCTGTACCGGCAGGATAAAACAAGCGATGTCTAGTAAGACAAGGGGCGGCGGACTATGTATTTTTGTAAATAACAGCTGGTGCATGATATCTAAGGAAGTCTCGAGCTATTGCTCGCCTGAGGTAGAGTATCTCATGATAAGCTGTAGACCACACTATCTACTGTGGCGTACAGCAGGTCAGCCACCAGGGGGAGACTCGTCGAGGCCTGGTGACAGACGGAGTATACATCACGAGGCGATGGCTCCATCTGCTGGAKYTGCCAGYTRTRGACGGGCTCTCSGGCCAGGACTAATTYGGGCTGATTGGGGATTMGMGAGTAATCAAGGGCTGATTGCTCACCAGCTGTACAAGTCCCATAAAGCTGCCAGAAGGGCAGCACACAGGAGAGAGACTGGGGGAGGAAAGGACTCCCGTGTAGTTGGGGATGGTACCAGAGGTAACAGAAGGGAGTTCAGTTTTTGATCCCCACAGGATACAGCAAGACCCGGAGCCCAGAAGACGGTATCCCGGAGAGGGTCTCTTGGGGGATACCTATTATTTTCTTTTGACTTATGGCTGCAGGGGCGGTATTGAGTAGCTTGGATGAAAGGTGCACAGAGGTGCCCAGAGTAAACGGCCTGCTCCTCAGTCATAGTTGCTAATATATGCATATTATTAGTAGTATTGGATAGCAAACACTCTGAAGTTTCTAAAACTGTTTGAATTATGTCTGTGAGTATAACATAACTCATATGGCAGGCAAAAACCTGAGAAAAAATCCAAACAGGAAGTGGAAATTCTGAGGCTGGTCGATTTTCAACCAAGATCCTATTGAAATCACAGCGAGATATGGATGAGTTTGCACTTCCTACGGCTTCCACTACATGCCAACAGTCTGTAGAACCTTGTCTGAGGCCTCTACTGTGAGGTGGGGCCGAATGAGAGAGGAATTAGTCAGGTCTGCCATGACCTGACCATTCTTTGACCATGCGCGTTCACATGAGAGGGAGCTCTGTTCCATCGCTCATCTGAAGTCAATGTAATTCTCCGGTTGGAACGTTACTGAAGATTTATGTTAAAAACATTCTAAAGATTGATTCAATACATCGTTTGACATGTTTCTACTGACTGTTACGGAACCTTTTGACATTTCGTCAGCTTTTAGTGAACGCGCTTCCTGACGTTGGATTTGTTTACCAAACACGCTACAAAAATAAATATTTGGACATAAATGATGGACATTACCGAACAAAACAAACATTTCTTGTGGGAGTCCTGGGAGTGCATTCCGACGAAGATCAGCAAAGGTAAGTGAAGATTTATAATGCTTTTTATGAGTTTTGTTGACTGCACAATTTGACGGGTAACTGTATGGCTTGCTTTTGTGGCAGAACGCTGTTTTCAGATGATTGAATATTGTGTTTTGTCGTAAAGCTTTTTGAAATCTGACACAGCGGTTGCATTAAGAACAAGTGTATCTTTAATTCTATGTAAAACATGTATCTTTCATCAAAGTTTATGATGAGTATTTCTGTTATTTGACGTGGCTCTCTGCAATTTCTCCGGATATTTTGGAAGCATTTCTGAACATGGCGCCAATGTAAACTGAGGTTTTTGGATATAAATATGAACTTATTCGAACAAGACATATATGTATTGTGTAACATGAAGTCCTATGAGTGTCATCTGATGAAGATCATCAAAGGTTAGTGATTAATTTTATCTCTATTTGTGCTTTTTATAAATCCTCTCTTTGGCTGGAAAAATGGCTGAATTTTTCTGTGAGTTGGTGGTGACCTAACATAATTGTTTGTGGTGCTTTCGCTGAAAAGTCTATTTGAAATCAGACACTTTGGTGGGATTAACAACAAGATTACCTCTAAAATGGTATAAGATACATGTGTGTTTGAGGAATTTTTATTATGAGATTTCTGTTTGAATTTGGCGCCCTGCACTGTCACTGGCTGTTGTCATATCATCCCGTTAACGGGATTGCAACCATAAGAAGTTTTAATAAACACCTTTGAAACTGAGCTAATCCTACTCTGTCCGTGTCTGATCTGTGTAAACGTCTTGACCGAACCTCCTGGTCTGCTACAAGTGGTGGAGAATGCAGGCACTCTGACAACGTGGTCAGATCAGGGTTGACATTTATGCAGCATCAGCATGGACGAGTTGATAGCTCAGTTCATCTGGGCCCAACAAGCCCAACAGGCTTAGGAACGAACGCTGGAGCAACAGCGGCTACAAAACGTTCGCCTCATTGAGGAAATCAGGAAGCTACAAGGAGGAGCGTCTACAGAATCACATCCAAACCAGTTTTTAATCAAGCTAACAGAAGATGACGACATCGAAACAGCCTGGCCCATCAGGCTCAACTATTCCACAACTGGAGGTTCGTAGCTGACGCATCCCCCCGAGCCCAGATGAGCGACCTACTACGCGTAACCAGGGGATGGCTCCAAACCGGTGTACCCACCCTCTCCCTCCTAGACAAAGTGGTTCTGGATCGCTTCCTACGGGCACTACCCCACGACATGAAGAGGGCAGCGAGTCTATGCGCGCCCCAGACCTTGGAGGGCCTCCTGGAAGCAGTGGAGAAGCATCAGAACACTCGGGCCCTGCTGAGTGGGAGCCGGGCCAAGTCGGCAATCCATTCGAGGAGTCGGAAGGACAACCCCACTGCTGGGTACCCCGAACCGACAGTTGGCAGGGCCAAAGGACCGCAAACCCATGGAGAGACGGCTGGGGTAGGGCCGACCCGTCACCGACGACCCCAGGTAGATGAAGACCAAAGGAGGTGTTTTGAGTGTGGCGCCCGGGGGCACGTGGCCTGGAATTGCCCTGCTCGAGAGGAGTCGATACCATCAGCAAGCCCTGGAAGCGAGGTGGGTCACGCAGTGAACTACGTCACCTCCTGTTGGGCACACCACGAATCAACTGCACCCATGGTCCCGGTGAAGGTTGACGGACACGACACGGAAGCTCTATTAGACTCCGGAAGTATGGTTACCCTCGTAACCACGAGCCTGCTGGATCAGGAGACCGAACGTGGTAGGGAGATTTCCTGTGTTCACGGGGACACAAAGCAGTATCCAACCGTATGGGCCAACATCGTGACGCCACAAGGGAACTGCCAGATGGCGGTGGGTGCAGTACCCGAGTTGCCGGTACCTCTCCTAGTGGGACGAGATTGTTCACTGTTCGCGGCCCTGTGGGGGCACGAGCTGAGGAACAAGGTACGAGCCGTCCAAAGACAAGAGCAAGGACGACGCATCGCCTGTGCGACCCGGAAGCAAACGGTTGACCAACCTGTATCTACGGGTCTGGAGTCGGAGGGGGTGCTGGAACCCGTCCCCCCTGGGGAACCACAGGAGAAAGAGCCCAGCCTCCCCCTCCTCGATTTCGAGGGGCCAGTCGAGACACCCCCTGGAGGCCAACTGAGGGGACAATTCGGGACGGCCCAGTGGGAGGATCTTAACTTGAAAGCCGCCGCCGCCCAAGTGATAGAGGTAGATGGACAACTACTTCCGGGGGTGAGTGACTGGCGATACCCCCATTTCCAAATCAAGAATAACCTTTTGTATCAGGTGTCGCGCCAACAGGGGGAACTTCGAGAAGAAAACAGCACGAGGACACCAGTACATCATGGTAATAGTAGACTATGCCACCCGGTCTCCCGAGGCCATTCCCCTACGGGCGGCGGTGTCCAAGGGAATTGCCTGGGAGCTGTTCCACCTCTTTACCCGGGTGGGCATCCCGAACGCGATCCTGACAGACCAAGGTACTGAGTTTATGTCCCGCCTAATGAAAGATTTGTGAGCTCTCCTGCAGATCCGGACCTCCGTCTTTCACCCGCAGATGGATGGGCTCGTTGAGCGGTTCAATAAAACGCTCAAACAAATTCTGTGGAAGGTCATCGAGCAGGACGGGAAGAACTGGGACCAGCTACTACCCCACCTAATCTTTTCAATCCAAACAGTACCCCAGTCCTCCACAGGGTTTTCCCTTTTCAAACTCCTCTACGGGAGGAGGCCACATGGCCTACTGGACCTCGCCAAGGAGGTTTGGGAAGCCCAACCGACTCCCTTAAGCAGCGTGGTAGAGCACGTGGGGACGATGAGGGAGAGGATGACAGCCATATGGCCAATCGTGAGGGAACATATGGAGAAGGCCCAACGCGCCCAAGCTCAGGTCTACAATCGAGGAGCCCAGCCCTGAGAATTCCAGGTGGGAGACAGGGTGTTGGTCTTGATACCCACGGCCGAAAGTAGGTTCCTGGCAACATGGCATGGGCCCTTCGAGGTGACCGAGAAGCTGGAACCTGTCAATTTCCGCATACGGCAGCCCGGGAGACGGAAACCCCAACAGATTTACCACGTGAACCTGTTGAAGAAATGGCAAGAGAGGACAGCCTTGGCCGTGTTATGGTCGGGACCCAGGACGCCAACGGTACAAGTGGTGGTCCCGAGCAATGAGGACCTCGACCCAGCCCAGAAGCAAGAGCTCAGGGAGCTCGTCGATCAGAACACGGCGGGCCGCACGACCCTCATTGAACACCACATCCGTACCCGGCCCGGGAAAACGGTACGAATAAGGCCATATCGGATTCCAGAGGCCCGAAGAAAGGCAGTGAAACAGAAAGTGGAGGCTATGCTGAGGATGGGGGTTGTTGAAGAGTCTCACAGTGCATGTTGCAGCCCCATCGTGTTGGTGCCCAAACCGGACGGTAGCCTGCGCATCTGTAATGATTTCCGGGGTGTGAACGACATAAGCTTGTTCTACGCCTACCCCATGCAGAGGGTGGACGAGCTCATCGACTGATTGGGAAAGGCCCGGTACATCACCCCAAGAAATGCAAACTAGTGTTCGAGGAGGTGGAGTACCTGGGGTACTAAACTCATGACTAAACGTTTTGACCCAACCCCCTGGTCTGCCACACTACCTATAGAGTTTTCATCTGTATTTTTCGTAGCTGTTTACATACCACCACATTCAGAGGCTGGCACTAAGACAGCATTGAATGAGCTGTATTCCGCCATAAGCAAACAATAAAACGCTCACCAAGAGGTGGCGCACCAAGTAGCCGGGTACTTTAACCTGTTATGGCTGCAGCCCGACGTCAGCCCGACGCCGGTACACCTATGACAACATCCAGCTCAAGTGCAGGGCGCGAAATTCAAAATCTATTTTTTTTAAATATTTAACTTTCACACATTAACAAGTCCAATACAGCATTTGAAAGATAAACATCTTGTCAATCCAGCCAACATGTCCAATTTTTTAAATGTTTTACAGAGAAAACACCACATATATTTATGTTAGCTCACCACCAAATAAAAAAGGAGGACAGACATTTTTCACAGCACAAGTAGGATGCAAGTAGCATGCACAAGCCAACCTAACTAACCTAGAACCAACCTAAATAACCTAGAAAAAACTACCTCAGATGACAGTCCTATAACATGTTACACAATAAATCTATGTTTTGTTCAAAAAATTTGCATATTTTAGCTATAAATCAGTTTTACATTACTGCTACCATCATAGCTACAGTCAGAAATCGCACGGGAGTAGCCAGAGAAAATACAGACACCAACGTCAACTACTAATTACACATCATAAAACATTTCAGAGAAATATATGGTGGATAGCTAATGAAAGAGAAAGATCTTGTGAATAGAGCCAATGTTTCCGATTTTTTAAGTGTTTTACAGCGAAAACACAATATATCGTCATATTAGCTTACTACAATAGCTAACATCACAACAGCATTGACTCAAGGCAAACGGTAGCATAGCACAGTTCGACAGATATATGAAAAAGCATCCCAAATTGGGTCCTTATCTTTGTTGATCTTCCATCAGAATGTTCTCCAAGGGGTCCTTTGTTCAGAAATGTCTTTATTTCGATCCAGAACGAACAATTTCCCTCTTGAATTAGCAAGCACACTGGCAGTGCGACGCTAACCTCTCCATCTTGAAAAAATTATTGCTCGCATCACGTCTTAAGTCCAGAATACATTTCAATAATATAATTAAACTATATTGAAATAACATACTTTAGGATGATATTGTGACATGTATCAAATAAAATCGAAGCCAGAGATCATATTCACCTTTACAGAGTGTTTTCCAGGAGCCGAGTCCAGGTCCTACTTCGCGCCCAGAAAGAAAAATAAACTGCGCAACACTCACTCCAAGAGGTTGTGTTCAAATCCAGGACGAGATAATCAAGTGATTTCTTCTCTCACTTCCGCATGACACCCAGAGGAAGGCGTATGACGTGTTTCTACAGTCCTAAGTGACATGCCCTTTTATAGACAAGGGCTTGAAGAGCGACATCGATTTTGGAAATCTCACTTCCGGATAGGAAATGGGCTGTAAAAAAAGTTCTGTTCCACTTAGAGAAATAATTAAAACGGTTTTAGAAACTAGAGACTGTTTTCTATCCAATAGTAATAATAATATGCATATTGTAAGAGCAAAAGATTAAGAGGCCGTTTGAAAATTTGCACATATTTTCCAGTTTTTCAATACGCCCCCTGCAGCCATAACAAGTTAATGCAGGGAAACTTAAATCCATTTTACCAAATTTCTATCAGCATGTTAAATGTGCATACAGAGGAAAACATCTCTGGACCACCTTTACTTCACACACAGAGATACATACAAAGCTCTCCCTCGCCATACATTTAGAAAATCTGAACATAATTCTATCCTCCTGATTCCTGCTTACAAGCAAAAATTAAAGCAGGAAGCACCAGTGACTAGATCAATAAAAAAGTGGTCAGATGAAGCAGATGCTAAGCTACAGGACTGTTTTGCTAGCACAGACTGGAATATGTTCCTATCAATCATTGTCTTCATCAATAAGTTAATTGATGACGTCATCCCCACAGTGACCGTACATACATACCTCAACCAGAAGCCATGGATTACAGGCAACATCCGCATTGTGCTAAATGCTAGAGCTGTAGCTTTCAAGGAGTGGGACTCTAACCCGGAGCTTATAAGAAATCCCGCTATACCCTCCGACGAACCATCAAATAGGCAAAGCGTCAATACAGCACCAAGATCGAATCGAACTACACCGGATCTGACGCTCGTCGGATGTGGCAGGGCTTGCAAACCATTACAGACTACAAAGGGAAGCACAGCCGAGAGCTGCCCAGTGACACGAGCAAGTGTCTTCACTGACATTTTCAACCTCTCCCTGTCCGAGTCTGTAATACCAACATGTTTTAAGCAGACCAGCATAGTGCCTGTGCCCAAGAACACTAAGTAACCTGCCTAAATGACTACCGACCTGTAGCACTCACGTCTCTAGCCATGAAGTGCTTTGAAAGGCTGGTAATGGCTCACATCAACACCATTATCCCAGAAACCCTAGACCCACTCCAATTTGCGTACAACCCCAACAGATCCACAGATGATAAAATCTCTATTGCACTCCACACTGCCTTTTCTCACCTGGACAAAAGGAACACCTATGTGAGAATGCTATTCATTGACTACAGCTCAGCATTCAACACCATAGTGCCCTCAAAGCTCATCAATAAGCTAAGGGACCCTGGGACTAAACACCTCCCTCTGCAACTGGATCCTGGAATACCTGATGGGCTGCCCCCAGGTGGTAAGGGTAGGTAACAACACATCCGCCACGCTGATCCTCAACACAGGCCCCTCATGGGTGCTTGCTCAGACCCCTCCTGTACTGTTCACTCATGACTGCACGGCCAGGCACGACTCCAACACCATCATTAAGTTTGCCGATGACACAACAGTGGTAGGCCTGATCACCGACAATGACGTGACTGCCTATAGGGAGGGGGTCAGAGACCTAGCCGTGTGCCAGGACAACAACCTCTCCCTCAACGTGATCAAGACAAAGGAGATGATTATGGACTACAGGAAAAAATGTACCGAGCACACCCCCATTCTCATCGACAGGGATGCAGTTGAGCAGGTTGAGAGCTTCAAGTTCCTTGGTGTCCACAACACCAACAAACTAACATGGTCCAAGCACACCAAGACAGTCGTGAAGAGGGCACGACAAAACCTATTCCCCATCAGGAGACTGAAAAGATTTGGCATGGGTCCTCAGATCCTCAAAAGGTTCTACAGCTACACCATCGAGAGCATCCTGACTGGTTGCATCACTACCTGGTATGGCAACTGCTCGGCCTCCGACTGCAAGGCACTACAGAGGGTAGTGTGAACAGCCCAGTACATCACTGGGGGACAAGCTTCCTGCCATCCAGGACCTCTATACTAGACAGTGTCAGACGAAGGCCCTGAAAATTGTCAAAGACTCCAGCCACCCTTGTCATAGACTGTTCTCTCTGCTACCGCACGGCAAGCGGTACCGGAGTGCCAAGTCTAGGTACAAGAGGCTTCTAAACAGCTTCTACCCCTAAGCCATAAGACTCCTGAACATCTAATCAAATGGCTACCCAGACTGTTTGCATTGCCCCCCTCTTTTACACCGCTGCTGCTCTCTGTTGTTATCATCTATGCATAGTCACTTTAATAACTCTACCTACATGTACATATCACCTCAACTAACCGGTGCCCCCGCTCATTGACACTCTACTGGTACCCCCCTGTATATAGTCTCACTATTGTTATTTTTCTGCTGCTCTTTAATGACTTGTTACTTTTATTTCTTATTCTTATCCATATTTTTTTAAACTGCATTGTTGGTTAGGGGCTCGTAAGTAAGCATTTCACTGTATGTGTTGTATTCGGCGCATGTGACTAATAACATTTGATTTATTCCCTCCCAGATATGCCCTCCTAGACACAAGAATGACAAAACAACCAACAAAAATGCGTCAACTCCTGCAGCTCTGTCGCACGCTGGGGCTGTACATAGTCAATGGTAGTCTTCGAGGAGACTCCTATGGTAGGTACACCTACAGCTCATCCCTTGGCAGTAGTACGGTAGATTACTTTATCACTGACCTCAACCCAGAGTCTTTCAGAGCGTTCACTGTCAGCTCACTAACAACCCTTTCAGATTAGAACAAAATCACAGTCTACCTGAAAAGAGCAATACTCAATCATGAGGCATCAAAGCCAAAGTAGGAAAGTAGAAACCTACCAAAAAACTATTAGGCAAGAACAAGTTAAATCCCTTTTAGACAACTTCCTGGACAAAACATTTCACCGTAATAGTGAAAGTGTAAACTTGGCAGTAGAAAGCCTAGACAGTATATTTGACCTTTCAGATTCCCTATCATATCAAAAAACGTCAAGCAGACAACCTAAGAAAATGAACAACAATGACAAATGGTTTGATGAAGAATTCTAAAACCTAAGAAATAAATTGAGAAACCTATCCAACCAAAAACATAGATACCCAGAAAACCTGATTCTACTGCTTCACTATGATGAATCACTAAAACAATACAGAAATACACCTCGGAAAAAGAAGGAACAGCACGTCAGAAATCAGTTCAATGTAATTGAAGAATCCATAGAATCTAACCACTTCTGGGAAATTTGGAAAACTCTAAACAAATAACAACATGAAGAGTTATGTATCCAAAACAGAGATGTGTAGATAAACCAATTATCCAATATTTTTGGCACTATAACAAAGACCAAACAGCAAAAACATATACATGATCAATTACAAATCTTAGAATCAGCTATTAAAGACTACCAGAACCCACTGAATTCTCCAATAACATTGAATGATCTATAGGACAAAATACAAACCCTCCAACCCAAAAGGTCTATAGTGTTGATGGTATCCTAAGTGAAGTGATAAAATATACAAACCACAAAATCCAATTGGCTATACCTTAAACTCTTTAACATTATCCTCAGCTCTGGCATCTTCCCCAATATTTGGAACCAAGGCCTGATAACCCCAATCCACAAAAGTGGAGACAAATTTGACCCCAATAACTACCATGAGATATACATCAACAGCAACCTTGGGAAAATACTCTGCATTTTCATTAACAGCAGACTTGTACATTTCCTCAGTGAAAACAATGTACTGAGCAAATATTGAATTGGCGGTTTACCAAATTACCATAGGACAGACCACGTACTCACCCTGCACACCCTAAATGACAAACAAACCAAAACAAAGGCAAAGTATTCTCATGCTTTGTTGACTTCAAAAAGGCTTTTGACTCAATTTGGCATGAGGGTCTTCTACACAAATTCATGGAAAGTGGTGTTGGGGGAAAACATACAACATTATAAAATCCATGTTCACAAACAACAAGTGTGTGGTTAAAATTGGCAAAAAACACACAAAAAATTCCACAGGGCCTTGGGGTGAGACAGGGATGCAATTTAAGCCCCGCATCTCCCACATACAGTTGAAGTTGGAAGTTTACATACACCTTAGCCAAATATATTTAAACTCAGTTTTTCACAATTCCTGACATTTAACCATAGTAACAATTCCCTGTCTTAGGTCAGTTAGGATCACCACTTTATTTTAAGAATGTGAAATGTCAGAATAATAATAGAGAAAATGATTTATTTCAGCTTTAATTTCTTTCATCACATTCCCAGTTGGTAAGAAGTTTACATACACTCAATTAGTATTTAGTAGCATTGCCTTTAAATAGTTTAACTTGGGTCAAATGTTTCAGGTGTAACTGAGTCTGGTTTCTACGCCTCCTTGCTTGCACACGCTTTTTCAGTTCTGCCCACACATTTTCTATAGGATTGAGGTCAGGGCTTTGTGATGGCCACTCCAATACCTTGACTTTGTTGTCCTTAAGCCATTTTGCCACAACTTTGGAACTATGCTTGGGGTCATTGTCATTGGAAGACCCATTTGTGACCAAACTTTAACTTCCTGACTGATGTCTTGAGATGTTGCTTCAATATACCCACATCATTTTCTTTCCTCATGATGCCATCTATTTTGTTAGACCGTGCTTCACGGTTGGGATGGTGTTCGTCGGCTTGCAAGCCTCCCCCTTTTTCCTCCAAACATAATGATGGTCATTATGGCCAAACAGTTATATTTTTGTTTCATCAGACCAGAGGACATTTCTCCAAAAAGTACGATGTTTGTACCCATGTGCAGTTGCAAACCATAGTCTGGCTTTTGTATGGTGGTTTAGGAGCAGTGGCTTCTTCCTTGCTGAGCGGCCTTTCAGGTTATGTTGATATAGGACTCGTTTTACTGTGGATATAGATACCTTTGTACCTGTTTCCTCCAGCATCTTCACAAGGTCCTTTGCTGTTGTCCTTGGATTGATTTGCACTTTTCGCACCAAAGTACGTTCATCTCTAGGAGACAGAACGCGTCTCCTTCCTGAGCGGTATGACGGCTGCGTGGTCACATGGTGTTTATACTTGCATACTATTGTTTGCACAGATGAATGTGGTACCTTCAGGCGTTTGGAAATTGCTCCCAAGGATGAAAGACTAGTGGAGGCTACAATTTTTTTGTCTGAGGTCTTGGCTGATTTCTTTTGATTTTCACATGATGTCAAGCAAAGAGGCACTGAGTTTGAAGGTAGGTCTTGAAAAACATCCACAGGCACACTTCCAATTGACTCAAATGATGTCAATTAGAATATCAGAAGCTTCTAAAGTCATGACATAATTTTCTGGAATTTTCCAAGCTGTTTAAAGGCACAGTCAACTTAGTGTATGTAAACTTCTGACCCACTGGAATTGTGATACAGTGAATTATAAGGGAAATAATCTGTCTGTAAACAATTGTTGGAAAAATTACTTGTGTCATGCACAAAGTAGATGTCCTAACCGACTTGCCAAAACTATAGTTTGTTAACAAGAAATTTGTTGAATGGTTGAAAAATGAGTTTTAATAATGACTCCAACCTAAGTGTATGTAAACTTCCGACTTCAACTGTATATATATCAATAAATTGGCAAGGGCACTAGAACAGTCTGCAGCACCCGGCCTCACCCTACTAGAATCTGAAGTCAAATGTCTACTGGTTGCTTATGATCTGGTGCTTCTGTCTCCAACAAAGGAGGGCCTAAAACAGCACCTAGACCTTCTGCACAAATTCTGTCAGACCTGGGACCTGACAGTAAATCTCAGTAAGACAAAAGATAATGGTGTTCCAAAAAAGGTCCAGTTGCCTGGACCACAAATACAAATTCCATCTAGACACCGTTGCACTATAGCACGCAAAAAACTATCCAAACCTCGGCCTAAACATCAGCGCCACAGGTAACTTCCACAAAGCTGTGAATGATCTGAGAGACAAGGCAAGAAGGGTCGTCTTTGCCATCAAAAGGAACATAAAATGTAACATACCAGTTAGGATCTGGCAAAAAATACTTAAATCAGTATAGAACCCATTGCCCTTTATGGTTGTGAGGTCTGGGGTCCGCTCACTAACCGAGAATTCACAAAATGGGACAAAAATCAAATTTAGACTCTTCATGCAGAATTCTGAAAAAATATCCTCAGTATACAACGTAAAACATCAAAAAATGCATGCAGAGCAGAATTAGGCCGATACAGAATCCAGAAAAGAGCCATTAAATTCTACAACCAACTAAAAGGAATTGATTCCCAAACCTGCCATATCAAAGCCATTGTCAAGTGCACTCCCTCTCCGGCCTCTAGATCACCAGGCTGCTCGTTAGGGCGCACACCTGTCACCAGCGTTACGCGCATAATGACACTCACCTGGACTCCATCACCTCCTTGATTAACTGCTCTATATATATCACTCCTTTGGTTTCTTCCCCAGTCCTCATGTTGGTGCGCTGTTTGTGTGTCTTGTTTTGTTAATATATTTATTAAATGTATTCACTCTCTGAACTTGCTTCCCGACTCTCAGCGTACATCGTTACAGAATGACGACTCAACAAAGGAAAGCATCAGGGAGTGTTTTTTTTGTTTTGTTTTTATGTTGGGGGTGATGTTGGAGCCGGTGCTACCTGGGAGGCCTCAGCCGGTTTGTAGGCTCCCATGCCTAAGCTGGGTGAACAGGTTCCCGAGTCTCAATCAAGGCAACCGGGGAGGGCTCATCAGGCTCTCACTCCTCAGCCGGTTCGTCAGGTTTCTGCACCTCAGGTGCACCTCAGGTGACCGGCCCGGATCCCCGGGATCTTCCCTGTTGTTGGCGTCCTGCGGCTGGAGCCGAACGCGCCGGGGAGGGGGTACTGTCACATATGCTCTCTCTCCAGCGCTCTAGGTCATCATGCTCCCGCGCCTCATCCGGATTGACAGGTTCCCGTGCCTTAGCAGAGGTGACTGGTCCGCTCCTGATCCCCGGGATCATCATCTTGGTCGGCATGCGGCGGCTGGAGCCATGTGTCGGGGAGGGGGTACTGTCACGTGTGCTCCCTCTCCGGCCTCTAGGTCACCAGGCTGCTTGTTAGGGCGCACACCTGTAACCAGCGTTACGCGCATAATGACACTCACCTGGACTCCATCACCTCCTTGAATACCTGTCCTTATATGTCACTCCCTTTGTTTTTTTCCCCAGTCGTCATTGTTGCTGTTTCATGTCAGCGCGCTGTTTGTGTTTCTTGTTTTGTTTAATTAATTTATTAAATGTATTCACTCCCTGGACTTGCTTCCCGATTCTCAGCGTAAATCGTTACAGCCGTCACCTACATAGAGTAGGAGAAGAGTCCCCTAAGAAAGCTGGTCCTGGGCCCCTTTCACAAACACAAACAGAGCCCCAGGACAGCAACATAATTAGACCCTACCAAATCATGAGAAAACAAAAAGATAATTACTTGACACATTGGAAAGAATTAACAAAAAACAGAGCAAACTAGAATGCTATTTGGCCCAAAACAGAGAGTACAGTGGCAGAATACCTGACCCCTGTGACTGGCCCAATATTAAGGAAAGCTTTGATTATGTACAGATTCAGTGAGCATGGTCTTGCTATTGAGGTCATGGTAGGCAGACCTGGCTCTCAAGAAAAGACAGGCTATGTGCCACTGCCCACAAAATGAGGTGGAAACTGAGCTGCGCTTCCTATCCTCCTGCCAAGTGTATGACCATATTAGAGAGACATATTTCCCTCAGATAACACAGACCTGCAAAGAATTTGAAAACAAATCACATTTTGATAAACTCCCATATCTATTGGCGTGAAATACCAGTGTGCAATCACAGCATCACGATTTGTGACCCATTGCTACAAGAAAAGGGAAACCAGTTGAAGAACACACACCATTGTAAGTACAGCCAATATTTGTTTATTTTCCCTTTTGTACTTTAGCTATTTGCACATCGTTACAACACTGTATATAGACATCTGACATTTTAAATGCCTCTATTTTGGAACTTGTGTCAGTTTAATATTTACTGTTCACTTTGTTTATTTCACTTTTGTTTATCCATTTCACTTGCTTCGACAATGTAAACATATGTTTCCCATGCCAATAAAGCTCCTTGATTTGAATTGCATTGAGAGAATTGGAGAGGGAGAGAAAGGAAGAGAGAGTACAGGAGAAAGAGAGCGAGAGGGACGGCAAGAAACAGAATGAGAGAGGGACAGGGGGAAGGCAAGAGGAGAAGGATGGGGATTCTAAATTAGGCTTATAGAACAGGAAGCCATCACAGGCCCCATGTCAGCTTATGTAAACATTTGGTTGTGTTTTCCCCAGTCCCATTGGTCATTTGTCATTCTGCAACCATCATCATCTCCCAGGCCTGGCCCTACACTCCCAGATGGAGGGATGGTGTTCATGAACGACACAAAAACAGAGAAAGGGAGAGTAAGCACATACATCATGGACCACTACTGCATGCTGTCTGTGTACAAACACAGGGGCAACATTAACAAACTGTCTGGGCCTCCCATGAGCAAATTAAACATTCCTGTGAATCTTGTACTGTGTAATGAACTGTGTGTGCCGTTTCAGCGGAGTTCGCTGTGGTCTGCTGCCTTACAGCACCGGCTTGAGCTCTGCGATTATTCCTGTTCACTATTTAGGAGCGCAAAAATAGCAAATCACTGTGTGTATCCCTCATGGAAGTGATTATGTTTCTGTTTCAGCCAGGCCCAGAAGATAAGGAACTGTCATGTGTATGTATCTTCCTTAGCCAAAACCTCAGCCTAAAACAAGACTGGTACAAGCAGCTTTTAGAACTACAGTATACTGTCGCTTATCTACACGTGGTTCATTTAATCACATTTCTGACAACTGTAACTATCATTCATGCTTAAATGACAATAATACTTTGTCACTTAGATTTACAGTTAAATGAATCAATTAATGTAAACAATTACTTTTGAGATTGACCCTAAATGTGTTCAATGTCAGAAATGATCATTTTAAGAATTAATTTTGACATCAAGGGCATGTCTAGACAATCAGGCATTCCCGATAAGAGTAATTATGTCATTGCTTAATGATAATGTGTAGATTAATAAAACATTTAATTAATTCAATTGATATAGAACAGTGGAAAATGCCGAATCTGCAAATATGACTTTATCAAGACATCATTCAGTTTAGATCTGTATTTACAGATGAATTGTAGGGGTGGTAGTGTTTCCTGGTCAGATTGCATGGTAAGGAAACATTTCTGACCCTATTTTCATTCTATATTTTCCCATTTTTTTTACATCAGCTATTTTTTGTCTATTTGAGTTGCATGGCTACCCCAAAATATGGGGTAGCCATGCAGCTAGGGGAAAATATTCGATATTTCATAATATTTCACCATGGACAAATATTTCATCAGCAAACCGAGTAAAGAGGAGGAATGATGTGATTCCTTAATTGATGTCTTCTCCAGCTGGACATCCTGAATATGTGTGCTGAAATCCTGAGGCAGATGAGAGAGTTTGTCTCAAGTGGAATCATATGGAGAGCAGAGCTGTGGGATGGAGGAAAAACTCAGCAAAGCCTTGGCTCCACTGCCAGGCATCAATCAGGGATTAAATATACATCTCTGAAATGGACTACACTCCAATCCAATCACATCTGGCCAGCTGATCTCTTTTGTGGATAGGAGGATTAATAGAATGAAAAGAGCAGTGGAACCAGAGCCCTATATGCATTACATGGATCTGAGTGATACAGTGGCTGCAGTGGTCTGGTTTCTCCATCTACTACAGCTGCTTATGACAGGTCTTTGTCAGGCATATTACAGGCCTATGACCCTTCATACTGCTTTCTCCATGGTGACAGCAATCCTCTATCCATGAGAGAGCAGAAAGGGGTTAGTGCAGAGCAGACAGGGCCAGATTCTCCCATGTACTCCCCTGCTTACCCTGCTGTTGCATCAGTCAAAGCAATACAGTGTGTATTGTATGCAAGTGCGTGTGTGTCGGTGTGGTGCTTTACAACATGCTCTCAGTACAGATTTACCAGCATAGGCCTTGATTCCGACCCGAGTTAAGCGTACGTAAATGGAACGGTATTCCCTTTTTATGAACTTTTCTCCTTATGTGTATTCTGACCTTGAATAGCATGGTATTCACACGCTATTCGTTCGGGTGGAGATCAAAGAAATTACGGTGTGGCGGAGGTGTGTCTACATAGATATAAGCCTTATTCTGACCTTGACTTAATTTCCTCATTATTCCTCAACCTTAACGAGCTAGGAAACCATGAAAAGGTCGAGCGACCCTGCCGGTTCCTAGTGGAAAAGGCATCTACTTTATATTTTTTCAATATAAATAACAGCATTCTCCATGCACTGTAATTTATAAATGGATAATATCTATTGATAAGAGCTAGGTAAATGAGTAATCCATTTGGAGAAGGTGATTGTAAATACACATAGCAATTGTTTTAGAGAATTGTTCCTTATGTTCCTGGAGATGAATGTGAAACCAGCCATATGGAAGCAAACTGAAAATCATATCAACACGACATGTATTGTGGCCCCTTTTCCACTGTGAAATAGGCTATAAATATCTGTGCCGTTATTCAGAATTTTCATTGTGGGCCCTCAGAATTTGATATATGTACTTTAGAACGTTTTAATTGTAGCCTATGCCTAAGCTTTTCTTAGCTTTATTGTACAATGTGTATCATGTTAAATATTAGCTACTATTGGGAGCCACCATCAGTAATATCCTCATACATTTATAACTGTCATTTTACTTTTCCTTTTCTTCAATTTATAGCTCACATTTTGCGTCATTCCATTCCGTTCTGTTTACCTTGCTTTCCTCTGTCACCTCCATGTAAGTTGTTTGTGAGGGTCACTAGCATTAGTGGATCATATTAGACTAACGGTGTGGAATACCAGCTAGTGAGAAGTGCGTAGGAAAAGCGTGTGTAAGAAAGGTGTTATTTCGGAATCGGGCCTATACAGCATACCAGCACATGATCAATTCAAGGAACCCTGACCTGTCCACCGGACGTGCTACCTGTCCCAGACCTGCTGTTTTCAACTCTCTAGAGACCGCAGGAGCGGTAGAGATACTCTTAATGATCGGCTATGAAAAGCCAACTGACATTTACTCCTGAGGTGCTGACTTGCTACACCCTCGATAACTTCTGTGATTATTATTATTTGACCATTTATGAACATTTGAACATCTTGGCCATGTTCTGTTATAATCTCCACCCGGCACAGCCAGAAGAGGACTGGCCACTCCTCATAGCCTGGTTCCTCTCTAGGTTTCTTCCTAGGTTTTGGCCTAGCCACCATGCTTCTACACCTGCATTGCTTGCTGTTTGGGGTTTTAGGCTGGGTTTCTGTACAGCACTTCGAGATATTAGCTGATGTACGAAGGGCTATATAAAATACATTTGATTGATTGATTGATTGATGATCAGAAGCTATAGGAGAGGAGAAAGTACCCGGAGAGGAGGAGAGAAGAAGAGAGGAGTACATATTAAACCTGTTCTGCTCCTCCTCTCTCTCTCTCTCTTCTCATCCAGTATTAATACATTGTTCAACCTCCGTCATCAGGGAGATGCAGCACATCATCCAACATGGAATATCAGCTCACTATCTGGATCACAAACATTAAACCAAAACAGACAGGATTTCAGATCTATGCAAAAGCGTGTATCTTTTGCCATTAACAGCCTTGTCTTGCCATTACCAGCCTGTGAATTTAGTTGCTTGTCATGGCGATAAAGCTTCTTGAATTGAAAATGTTTTTAGATTGATCAGAAGATGTTTGGATAAAAACCTTTTATTACATTAGAAAACATAATAATTTAAATGAGTAGATACCAATTAAACAGTGGCAGAACGCACAGCACACACTGGACACAGAAGGCCAGAGCAAAGAGAGACATCCAGAGGTGGAGACCTACAGTACAGTCCCAACCCAACCCAACAGTATCAGTACCAGTCATCAGTAGGCTACTAAAGTCAGTTCTGGGTCACAGACAGACAGACAGAGAGGGAGAAGCTGGCTAACGCTGCAATCCTGTTGGAGTGTGAAACTGGGTTTTACAGCAAACAGCCCCACAACACACTGGACGTGAGGGGTAGCAAGGGTTACAGTTATACATCTGTAACCCAATTCTCGAATTTTCCCCATTCCCATCCATATTTCGATTGCAGCAGTCCGATATTCCTGGATCCCTCCCAGCCTAGTGGGAGTCAGCTGTTGACAAATCAGTTACACAACTGCTCCAGGGAGAGAGAGAGAACAGAGAAAGAGAGGGAACAGAGAAATAGGCATCACAAACAACTCCAGTCAATGAGAAGTTCTGTTGGCTGGGGTCTGGTCACTAGGTTACCATAGAGTATGTCTGCACTGTGCCCTCCTTGGCTGACATCAGTGGATCTAGTTATACAGCATCAAGTGGAGATCCGTGTGGATCCCTCTACCTCCGTGTCAGCAAATCCCTCGCAAAGATATAACCTCGGAAAGATCCATCAGTGTCTGTTTTGTGTTTGAGTATCATCACCATTTACTGTGGATGTCTATGGATACACAACATACACACACCGTTCAAACACAGTCTGTGGATTTGACACGCCTTCTATTCATGTGTCCACCAGGCTTTGTGGCTGGTCAGGAAGTGTGTATGTTCCTGTACCACACGTGGTCTGTCAGGCCATGTGTGTGTCTTGGGTCATATGATGTGTTTGTGTCCCTGTGTCACATGGAGGCGAGGCTCTGGAAGCCACAGAACTTCCAGCGTTTCTCCAGCGTGGCTCCCACTCCACTCAGCTCCTGTCTGAAGACACTGGGCAGACGACCCATCAGAGACTCCAACTGAGCCGCTGACACCTAGACGGGAGAGGGATGGGGACAGGTGACATCACCTAACGAGTCTTTCCTATTTGTGTAACAATTAGATAAGATTTCATATGCCCATTTCAGTTTTCCCCCCAGCTTTTTCCCTTTCTCTATTTTAGTGACTATTTCATGTCAATAAACTGACCGTAGTGTCCAGTCTCTGGATGTAGGACCACAGATAGTCGATGTTGGCTCCAAATGGATGGACATGGAGGAAGGTAGATATGATGCCTGCAGAGAAACAGAGAGATTGAGAGATGAGAGAAACAGAGACACAGAGATATATTGAGAGATGAGAGATAAAGAGAGAAACAGAGACACAGAGAGAGATTGAGAGATAGAGACAAACAGAGAGACATTGAGAGAGATGAGAGATAGAGAAGAGAGAGAGACATTGAGATAGAGAAGAGAGAGAGATGAGAGATAGAGAAGAGAGAGAGAGACATTGAGAGAGATGAGAGCTAGAGAAGAGAGAGAGAGAAGAGAGACATTGAGATAGAGAAGAGAGAGAGCTGAGAGATAGAGAAGAGAGAGAGAGACATTGAGAGAGATGAGAGATAGAGAAGAAAGAGAGAGACATTGAGAAGAGATGAGAGATAGAGAAGAGAGAGAGAGACATTGAGAGAGATGAGAGATAGAGAAGAGGAGAGAGATGAGAGAGAAAGACATTGAGATAGAGAAGAGAGAGATAGATGAGAGATGAGAGAGAGAGAGAGAGACATTGAGAGAGAGAGAAGATAGAGAGAGAGAGAGAGAGAGAGAGAGAGACATTGAGCGAGAGAGAGAGAGAGAAGAGAGGAGAGAGAGAGACAGGGAGAGAGATGAGAGATAGAGAAGAGAGAGAGAGACAGGGAGAGAGATGAGAGATAGAGAAGAGAGAGAGAGAGAGACAGGGAGAGGAAAGAGAAAGAACATGCTGTTCAACTTCAGCTCTCCAGCAGAGCTGCAATCTGCATTTTTCCGACGTGCCATGCAATAAATGCATCCCGCGCCGCCATAAAAAACGCTGGTCCGAGTAGAAACAGCACTTGAGTTGATTACTTGTGAGAGGTCCTGCAGAGGTAACGCAGCGACTCAGGGGGAGAGAATATAGTGCGGTCCTCTGGGAAGCCTGAGCCAATATTTATTCCCCTGATTTATATGACGGAACATTGCCCATTACAGACAGGACTAATTTACTCCCCTCAGCCACCACCACTCAGACGGAACCACCACACTGCATGAGGGGGGAAGGGATGGTGTGTTTGTGTGGGGGGAGTCTTAGTGTGTGCATGTGTGTGTGCGTTCACGTCTATACGTGTTGTGGACATGTTGTTGTGTATGTCCATGCATGCGGATGCGTGTCTGTATGTGTTTGCGTGTGTGTAAAGGTGTGTATCCCTTACAGAAAAATTACAAGCCCAGAAGCGGTGTTGGCTGCAGTCAAAGGAGGCTGGTGGGAGGAGCTATTGGAGGACGGGCTCATTGTAATGGCTGGAATCGAATAAATGGAACGGTATCAAGCACATCAAACATATGGTAGTCACATGATTGACTCCGTTCCATGTATTATATTCCAGCCATTACAATGAGCCTGTCCTCCTATAGCTCCTCCCCACCAGCCCCCACTGGCTGTGGCAGGCTGGGAAGCAGACAGGGTGGCTGGCTGGCAGGGAGATAGAGAGCTCTGCCTCTCCTCTCCTTCATGTTGGCTTTCTGTGGGCCGCGTTAAAAGAGATAAATGTGCATCTGCCTACTCCTCTTCGCTCTCCTCTCTTCTCCTCTTCTCTCCTCTTCTCTGCTCTGCTCTGCTCCAACAGGCTCCTGGCTTCGTTTTACACCAAGCTGTTTTTACCTCCCTGCAGCACCAAAAGGAGCTCTGCTTTCCAGCTGCTAATCTGAGAATTGGCACAGAACTATTTTGTGCTTGTGCCTACAGGAGATTCAGACAGTGAACAGAAACAAAAGGAAAGCAGGCTAATAAAATGACTCTAGTCAGAATCAGAATAGAAGCTGCTTTCTTTTTGTGATGAAACTACATTTCTGGGAGCTGAAATGAAGGGCAGGTAGAGGGGGAGGAGAAAGGGGGAGGAGAGAGGGAGAGGTAGAGGGGGAGGAGAGAGGGAGAGGTAGAGGGGGAGGTAGAGGGGGAGGAGAAAGGGGGAGGATAGAGGGAGACGGAGAGAAGAGCCACGGGAGAATTAGGCAATTTGTGTTCTACAGTCAGTCTCTCCTCTCGCCTGAAACCGGTTTGTCTTTTCTTCTGTTCTGGCTGACGGCGTCCTCATCTATCTCAGTGTCCCCGGCGCCCTGCGATGGAGTGTGTTTCTGTGTGTGAACACAACCATAGCACCGCCGCGTGCAGCTGGGAGAGATCATGTGTGTGTTTGTGTGTGTGTGTGTGTGCCTGCATACGTGCGTTTTCCATGTGCCTACGTTCAGAGTTGATGTGTGTGTGGCCAGGGCCAGCGGAGTACTGCTTGGCAACCAGACCCATAGTACCTCTCACCTGAGCCCCCCTCCACCCAGTCCTTGGGTTCTTCATCCAAGAACACAACAGACCTACCTGGTCTCAGAGCAAAACATATTATATTTTACAAAATCTGTGCCACTCCATTTAGTGTGATACACTACAAGACCAAAAGTATGCTTGTCAAACATCTCATTCCAAAATCATGGCCATTAATATTGAGTTGCCCCCCCCCCTTTGCAGCTATAACAGCCTCTACTCTTCTGGGAAGGCTTTCCACTAGATGTTGGAACATTGCTGCAGGGACTTGCTTCCATTCAGCCACAAGAGCATTAGTGAGGTCGGGCACTGATGTTGGACGACTAGGCCTGGCTTGCAGTCGGTGTTCAAATTCATCCCAAAAGTGTTCAATGGGGTTAAGGTGAGGGCTCTGTTCAGGCCAGTCAAGTTCTTCCACACCGATCTCGACAAACCATTTCTGTACGGACCTCACTTTGTGCACGGGGCATTGTCATGCTGAAACAGGAAAGGGCCTTCCTCAAACTGTTGCCACAAAGTTGGAAGCACAGAATCATCTAGAATGTGATTGTTTGCTATAGCGTTAAGATTTCCTTTCACTGGAACTAAGGGTACTAGCCTGAACCATGAAAAAAAGCCCCAGACCATTATTCCTCCTCCACCAAACTTTACAGTTGGCACTATACATTGGGGCAGGTAGCATTCTCCTTGCATCCGCCAAATCCAGAATCATCCGTCGGACTGCTAGATGGTGAAGGGTCCAATGGTGGCGAGCGTCACATCATTCTGGCCGACGCTTGGTAAATTTGGGCTTGTGTACGGATGCTCGGCTATGGAAACCTATTTCATGAAGCTCCCGACGAACAGTTCTTGTGCTGATTTTGCTTCCAGAGGCAGTTTGGAACTCGTTAGTGAGTGTTGCACAGATTACTTTTACGCGCTATGCCCTTCAACGTTCCTGTTCTGTGAGCTTGTGTGGCCTTCCACTTCGCGGCTGAGCCGTTGTTGCTCCTAGATGTTTCTATTTCACAATACCATTACTTATAGCTGGCCGGGGCAGCTCTAGGAGGGCAGAAACTTGACGAACTGACTTGTTGGAAAGGTGGCATCCTATGACGGTGCCACATTGAAAGTCACTGACCTCTTCAGTAATGCCATTCTACTGCCAATGTTTGTCTATGGAGATTGACTTTGTGCTCGAATCCACTAATTTGAAGGGTTGTCCACATACTTTTGTTAGGTTAGGAGTTAAGGTTAGGGTTAAGGTTAGGGTTAGGAGTTAAGTTAAAGGGTTAAGGTTAGGGGAAGGTTTAGCTAACATGATAAATAGTTGCAAAGTAGCTAAAAAGTAGTAAGCAGTTCTAATATGCTAAAATGCTGAAGTCCGGAATGAGATTTGAATGCGCAGCCTTTGGATTGCTAGACGTTCACATTATACACCCGACCAACGACCTTCCATTTGTTTTTGCCTTAATTAACCTTTTTTTTACGAGGCAAGTCAGTTAAGAACAAATTCTTATTTACAATGACGGCCTACACCGCCCTATGGGACTCCCAATCACGGCTGGTTGTGAAACAGCCTGGATTCAAACCAGGGGGTCTGTAGTGACGCATCTAGCACTGAGATGCAGTGCCTTATACCGCTGTGCCACTCGGGAGCCCCCCGAGTGTCATACCCCCGAGTGTCATACCAAACGTAACATTGTCATACCTATTTGAGTGTCCCGGATTCACGTAGGCCAATTTAATGTAAACTAACGTAAAGTAACATTTCATACTAAATGGAGTGGCACGGATTTGAGTAAAATATTATATGTTTTGCTCTGAGACCAGGCTGGATAGACAGGCTTTCAAGACTGTTTCACCCCATTAACAATAGGCTCCCCTCCAACATGTCTAACGCCAACCATTAAAACACTCCCAGTCAGATGAATATTATCTAACAATCCAGATAATATTATGCATATGCTTTGTAGTATACATCAAATGTATATGTACTGTACCCAGTAGCAGAGCCTCTCTCTCTGATGTGAGGGCTCCTCTCATGGCTGCTTCACTCCTCCTGTCTCTGCTGCGGTACAGAGTGGTCACACACCCGTTCACTACCTACAGACACACAAACAACAGAGTGTTAGTCCTTATACACACACAAACGCAATGTGAGCTGATGTGTGTGCACTCATTGGGGTAGTGCTATTTTTATGAGAGAGAGGAGAGTGGCTGGTGCTACTGATGCTACTCCATTGGGATACCCCCCTCTCTTTCCCCTTCTCCTCTCCCCACCAGTGCATCTCTGCCTTTCACAGGGCACAAGGGACATACACAGTAACACACTACAACCCCCCCCCCCCCCAATATACCCTTAATGCATAGGCCTACCCCCTGCCCTGAAGACGTCACCTCACACTGGCTGGCTGGGTCAATAAAATCACTCAAGAGATGTTGATTGCATGTGTGTATGTGTACACAGGAGGCTGGAGAGGGGAGGACAGCTCATAGTAATGGCTAGAATGGTATCACACATATGAAAACCAAGTGTTTGATACCATTCCATTCATTCTGTTCCAGACATTATTATGAGCTGCCCTCCCCAATTAAGGTGCCACCAGCCACCTGAGGTGTACAGTATTGTGTGGGTACTGTATAGTGGTGTATGTTGGGGCGAACTGACCTTCTCAGGTGTTTCTCCGTTGTTCCCCTCCACTACATCCCCATTAGTCAGCATCTGAAAACAAGACACACAGAGAACAAGACAGAGACCAACATCAAGTACTGACCATTCATCCCTGGTAACCCTGGTAACAAACAGAGGCATAGAGAATGGTCTTAGTAACAGAAGCAGAATCCAAGTAGCTGTTGTTTAATGTAGCATCTTTAGACTGTATGGAAACAATGTATCCTCCCTGGATGTTCTATCTATCCTTTTATTTGTTCATCTATCTATCTGTTTTATCCATCTATCCACTGGCAGCTGAATACACTCTTTCTCCACAGGAGCTCTATTCCTATTGATGTTCCCATTATCTCAATCCAATAACAATGAAAAAAACAGTTACAGTTAGCAGAATCAGATAGAATCAGAAAGGTACTTGTCCATCCACGGGTTGTATTATTCTCAGCAGTGGAGTGTGTTCATGGATGCCAAAGGAAGCCAGGCTTCCACATACATGTGACCAATGATACAGGCAAGTGATTATAACGTAGATTCTGATCTCACCATCAATTCAAACATTGTGCCACTGTTTGTTTTTGGTATCTTTAAGTTTGTTTTCAGTGTATTAAACTAAGCATATGTAGCCTAGTTGATTTGATGATATTTAAATGTTTACGTTGAAATGGTGCAGGAATAGCGGAGGCKGTGCTCCTGTTGTCTGTGTGGTTCTAAATCAGTAGTTGTTTAGTAAACTGTCTGAACCATTCATTTGCTTGACCATGCTGTAGGCCAGTGGTATTCAAAGTCAGAGTAAACATTTTTAGGAACAAAAAATGAAGAGAACCGATTATTATATGGGACAATATATACTGAACACAAATATAAATGCAGCATGCAACAATTTCTTTTTTTATACTGATTTACAGTTCATATGAGGAAATCAGTCAATTGAAATAAATTCATTAGGTCCTAATCTCTGGATTTCACATGACTGGGTATACAGATATGCATCTGTTAGTCACAGATACCTTGAAAAAAAGGTAGGGGGCGTGGTTCAGAAAACCAGTCAGTGACCACCACTTGCTTCATGCAGCGTGACATCTCCTTTGCATAGAGTTGATCAGGCTGTTGATTGTGGCCTGTGGAATGTTTTCCAACTCCTCTTCAATGGCTGTGCAAAGTTGCTGAATATTGGCGGGAACTGGAACACGCTGTCGTACACGTCGATCCAGAGCATTCCAAACATGCTCAATGGGTGACATGTCTGGTGAGTATGCAGGACATGGAAGAACTTGGACATTTTCAGCTTCCAGGAATTGTGTACAGATCCTTGCGACATGGGGCCGTGCATTATAATTCTGAAACATGAGGTGATGGCGGCAATGGGCCTCAGGATCTCATCAGGGTATCTCTGTGCATTCAAATTGCCATAGATAACATGCAATTGACTTCATTGTCCGTAGCTTATGCCTGCCCATACCACAACCCCACCGCCACCATGGGGCACTCTGTTCACAACGTTGACATCAAATTCTATAAAAATGACATTGGAGGAGGTTTATGGTAAAGAAATGAACATTAAATTATCTGGCAACAGCTCTGGTGGACATTCCTGCAGTCAGCATGCACGCTTCCTCAAAACATGAGACATCTGTGGCATTGTGCTGTGTGACAAAACTGCACATTTTAGAGTGGCCTTTAATTGTCCCCAGCGCAAAGTGCACCTGTGTAAAAATTATGTTGTTTAATCAGCTTCTTGATTGGCCACACCTGACACCTGTCAGGTGGATAGATTATCTTGGCAAAGGAGAAATGCTCATTAACAAGGATGTAAACAAATTTGTGCTCAAATTTTGAGAGAAATAAGCTTTTTGTGCATATGGAAAATGTATGGGATCTTTTATTTCAGCTCATGAAACAAGGACCACCACTATATGTTGCGTTTATATTTTTGTTCAGTGTACAAACGTTTTTGACAAAGATTATTTGAAAAATACAATTTTATTGAGTAAATGTATATATTTGTTTCTTTTCATTTTGATAACAGATGAAAATGGAGTGAATGGAAGGTTATTCATTCTTGGGGAAAAAAGGGGGGGGACCAGGGTGGAGCAGGGGTAGCCTCAGAAGAAAGGACAAACACACAGGCTCTGTGCTCTCAGACCGTCTTGAGAGGAAGTTTGAGCCATTTCAGCCATTTCGGAGTCTTTCTGGCTTGGAGAGGAGTGAGTGGTGTGGAGAGTGAGAGGAGAGGGGGATGAGAGACGTGTGTGTGTGCCCCCCTACTGAGGGAGAGCAACGTGTGCAGAAACAACGATAGAAAGAGACAGAGATAGATAAAGAGGAGGGAGATAAAGAGAATATTTGAAGAGACAGCTATAGTAGCCTGCCAAAATAAATACTAGACTGCCACTACATCAAAACCATGTCCTTAACTCCCTCCTGCAGTCTGTATGTTTCACTATATTTAAGCAATAACGCCCGAGGAGGTGTGGTATTTGGCCAATATTCCACGGCTAAGGGCTGTTCTTAAGCACGACACAAAGCGGAGTGCCTGGACACAGCCCTTAGCCGTGGTATATTGGCCATATATCACACCCCCCGAGGTGCCTTATTGCTATTATAAAACTGGTTACCAACCTAATTAGAGCAGTAAAAATCTAAGTTTTGTCATAATCGTGGTATACGGTCTGATATACCACGGCTGTCAGCCAATCAGCATTCAGGGCTCAAACCACCCAGTTTATAAATACATTTCTATCCTTGTCAGTTACTCAGTATGTTAAAGACCCAACAGCCAACCCTACAGAGCTCAGGGGCCTCTGTACTCATATACAATACAGTACAGTGTGTTATCTGAAGGATCAGTAATAGGGACACCCTGGTACTGTTATGTGTAAGGAGGTTATTTTTGCCGTTTGTTTCTCTATATCTTCATAACCAGCATGACTCAGAACCCTACGCTCCCATCTGGATTAGTGAGTGCGAGTTTCCACACTCGTGTGTGTGTGTCTGTGTGTGTGTTTACACATTTGTGTGCATGCATGTTCTCTCACCTTGTCTCTCAGGGCTAGGACCTCTCCCTCCAGGTATCGGTGTTCGTCTCTAGCCTGCTCCAGCTCCACCTCCTTACTCCTCAGCTGATCCTGCAGACTCAGCAGTTGCTGGGAGGAGAGAGAGACACACAGAGAAACAGTTACACAATAGACCACAACACCGTTAGATAGGGAGACACACAGAGAGACAGTTACACAATAGACCACAACACAGTTAGGTAGGGAGACACACAGAGAGACAGTTACACAATAGACCACAACACAGTTAGGTAGGGAGACACACAGAGAGACAGTTACACAATAGACCACAACACAGTTAGATAGGGAGACAGTGCTGGGAGGACAAAAACAACAGAGAAGGTGATGACCACAGAGGAGACACCAGTAAGCAGGAACAACAGCAGGCAGAGGTCTGACTGTGTTGTGGTCTGTCTGGGTCAGGTTGTAAAGGGAGGGAGTGAGAATGCGGTAGACAGGACAGTCAGAATAAATCAGAGTGTTGTGTACTGTAGCTGCACTGTCCCTAATACTCTTTGTTTCTAGGTACCGGTGCTTTGGCCTTCAATTACCTTTTGCTAGTGAAAGCACAGGTACACATACCTGCAGCATGTGATGAGTGTTGGCACTGTATTCTATTGATGGTACTGTATATCAATTAGTGTTGGTATCAGCACAATCCCAACAGTGGAATCACAGGTGGAATATGATCCAGGCGTAGATGCTGTAATAATGTACCTGATGCATGTTGTGCATGCTCTGCTGTAGCAGGTGTGTGTGTGTGTTGAGGGAGTGTTCGGGGTCGTCGGGGTGGCAGGCCTTGCCCTGCTCCTTCCTCAGCAGCTCCACCTCGTTCCTGTAGGCATCCAGCTGCCAGCGCAGAGAGTCATTCTCCTCCCTCAGAGAGGCCCCAGACTGGCCACACACACCTTAAGAGGAGGGGAGAGAGGGTTAGACACAAGACACACACATATGCATGCACGCACACACATACACACACAAACTGCAGTGAGTCAACTCTCTACCCAACCTGTGAGGTTCTGAGTCACTGGAAGTGGAGGTTTCTATTGTTCTCTCTCCTCCTCCATACATGTAATGTATTCAGGACACATCAAAGGGAGCTGTTCAGAGCTTCTCAGTAAAGCACTGCTGTCCTTTCAACAGGCTCCTTCAGCAGGCATTACAATAGGCTGCAGCTTTGGAGCAGAGCAGTAATAGATTGTGAAGTGTTCTAAATCTGAGCAGCTTGGTCACTGTACCACCACAGCCCATCTAGAACATCCCATCACATCCCACCTGCTGGATCGTTCTTCCTGCCATTTGACTGGCAGTGTCTAGGGTTCTGGGGCTGTGTGACAGGTCATGAACATCAACCACCAATATATACTGTAGTAGTCTGGTGATTTATGAGCTACACTGGTCTGCCATCATTAAAAGGTACCAGTGCCTAGGGGCTAGCAGCTAGGAGATAAGCGCTAGGGCCTAGAACCTAGGAGTAAGTTTGGGATTGGGCCTGTGTCTGACCTACCGTTGTCCTCCCTGCGTATCTTCTTACAGGGGCTCTCATCCGAGTCGTCATCAGACATCTCCATCTCCTCCTCCCTGCGAATCCCCATTATCTCCTCACTGTTGGCGTTCTGCAGCTCCTGTCACATCACAAAACAAGGACACACATAGCGCAAGGACACCTCAGTGTCTCAGTACTTAACACCCACCCAGATGCCTGTCTAAAAATGGTTTCAACCAGACTGCCCTTTTAAGGATGGTTACTAACTTTATATATTGTACCTGTGGACAGAGTATGTGGTGGAAGAGGATCCAGTTACCCCTAGAGACTGAACTATGGTCAAATGAGTCATTCCACCTCAAAAAGCACAAGAAAGAGGATTTCGACACCCACCATCTCACTCAAAGCTCCGAAGCATGGCTTGCTGAAATGACATGGAATGACTCAGTTTTGTTTTCCTTCTGCAATGGTTAAGGTTAGGATTTAGAGGGTAATGTAAACTGATCCTAGATCTGTGCCCATGGGCAGTTTGAATGCTTCCTTTTTTTCACATGCTAAAGACAGAGGAGCATAGAAATCATCTCATTCTCCCAGCTGCTCTGATAACTAGTACTGCCTCAGCTGTGAGGCTGTCTAATACCACCACTGTGAAATCTCTCCTCAAATAAAGTAAATATGCTTAGCAATGACTCAACTAGGGGAGAGAGGGATAGAGTTATGAGAGGAAAAGGAAGAGAGAGAAAGGGAGAGAGGGTTGGAGGGAGAGTTTTGTTATGTGTGACTGTGAGCACAGAAAACCTCAGCTGCAGTACTGAACCAGCCAGAGCCTTTTTCTTAGAAGCTACAGTACGGCATGAAGACGGAGAAATCCAATGGTGTTTAGAGGCTTATCTGATCTCCTGATTTCTGCCAACTCCTTTATCAGCTCATAATAAAACTGGAATTTCATATTACTGTCATGGAGGATGTTGATACTGACATCAGTAGCTAATTAATTCACAGCCATTTGTCATAGTTAATCTATGACGGTTCAGACTGCAGAGTTCCCTTACTTTAACTACTTGAACACTTACCAAGCATACTACTGAACCATAACAAAGGATTTCACAATGGTGGCATGCTAGCAAGACTCACTTCATAGTGTTTACTGTTAGTGTCTTCTTCCACATCAATGCCTTACCTCTGGTTGCTTTGAGAATAGACATGGCATGATTCGTTTCTCACTGACTTGACTTAGAGACATGTACAGTATGCCCATAGAGGGCTTACAGTATGAATGGTCATATAAAGTTAAAAAGATTATCCAGTACTTTTGTATACATTTTAGCCAGTAGTTCTGAAGGTCTTGCTCACAAGCCAAAAGTGGTCCCCTGAAATTGCAGAGATGTGCACCACGTCATTGCGCTCTCTCGCTTTGCTGTGTGTGCATCTTGCTAGCTGTCACTTAAATGGCAAGGGGCTGAAGCTCATTGGCTAGAACTCAAATTGCTAGGGGGCTGGCCCAGGTGGGGGGAAATGTAGGGGAAATGGCACAGCACAGCATCCAGAAAAACAGTCGCTTTCAAACTAGGGATTCCATGCCTAATGGAGGTATCTGCAGATAGATTATGCGTGTATGACCTATACATTGACACATCCAGCCCAAAGCGGAAGATTTAAAACATACTTAGTAGTCGCCAAAGTTCCTGGAGCATCTTTAACATCTGCCTGGATAATGCTGCCCCTCACAGGTAGACACTCTCAAATACCTGCTCATTACTTTTAATTCACTTCAATAAATCGGCATGGTCTCAAAATGGCCAAATCAAGACCAAGGTGGTGTAAAATAATCAAGGATTCAGATCTAGGTTTGTGTAATGTTTGTACAACCAAATATATCCCCATTCCATGAGATCAATAGGGTGTTTTTCTTTAGTTCTAATGAAAGTGATAACTAACATAATATGTTTCCCTCCTGTAGAGAATGTTCCAGCATGCTGACTTGTTATAATTCCAATTAATTATTGATCTGTCTTAAACCTGGAAGCCTCTGTTGCCATAGCACCCACTCATACTTTCTAGGAGGCCTCAGATCTTTAGTTACTGTCATCTGCACGCGTGTGTGTGTTTCATCAATGTGAGAAAAAAGTATACGAATAATATTGTAGGAGAGAACACACCGCATCCGTAGATCAGAACAACATGGCTGTCTGTCTTTCTGTCTGTCTATCTGTCAGTCTATCTGTCGGTGTATCTGTGAGGGCACAGCAGTCTGCAACAACAGCAACATGAAACACAGTAGGACTCAATCCTTCTAGAATGTCTGTCTGTCAATCTCTCCTGTCCTGAGGGGTCCAAACATGACAAGGAATAAGGGGAGTAAGGAGAGAGTACCAACCTCACACTGCTTTCTCCAAATGTCTATGTTCTTGCGCTGCGCTTTAGTGAAATGGTCCCATGCCTTCTGCCTGGAGGCAGCGGTGAACACAGCCGTGATCTGCTCGACTTGGGGTGAACAGGAGAGTCAAGACAAGACTTTATGTAGCACTACTGTACCACCCAGGCACAACACCACAGAGAAGACACTAGGAGCCTCATCGTGCCAGCCTGGGTTCGTGGATCCCATTGCATTTACCTCTACCACCCACCAACATATTGAGAATCATTGGGTGGGCTGTGATTTTGACACATTGTTTTTGTTGGTTTGTAGGGCCTCCTAGGTTAAATGCTGGCTATAGTGTAACCTGGTGTCTCCTTCACAGTGCTGTACAGTACTTACATCTCATACCTGCCGATTCATTTCCTTCAGGACTGACAAAGACAACATTCTACAATGGATGGCTTGCTTTGTGATACTAGACATACTATTGCATTTACATAAAATTTGTATTTTGTCATTAATCATTCATAACTCTTTTGGGAGTGTTGTATTTACTGTAGTCATCATTATTCTCCCCACCAGTAGAAGAATGTTGCCTTTAAAGCTTGGCTCTGTTCTGATTGCATACTGTCATATTCATCTTCAATAAACAACAGGAAATGTAATAAATAGTGTCATTATTACTACTGGACAAGTGCACAGTGACCAGGTCAACATTAAAACTACACCCCCTCATCATCCTCTACGTCCACTCTGGTGATTTAATTCATATCTCTGGGACTTTGCTTCATGGATTTTCATATTAAACCAACACCAGAGGACTATATAGCTCCGTTTTTCTTCTCGGTGTTGAGCATAACAAATAAGACTCTAAATAGTACCATTTAAACAGTCATAAGCCATTGATCAATCGTGCTGTTGTTTCATTATTTTTCCAGATGGTATTTCATATAATTTCAATATCAGTCCATAGTGTTCATTGACATTGTTTGAGAATGCCTGCTTGATTGACACTGTACTATGATGCCTACCTGGGAGGTACAGTAGGTAGATCAGCTGGTCCTGTAGTAAGTTCCAGACAGACACACAGAGGTTTCCTCAGGACACTGTACTGTACTTACCTCTGTCTGGTCTCTGACTACTGTCACCCTCCCTAACTACAGGCTCATCACTGCACAGCTGTGTAGAACAACTGGTCTTTAGTGCTATGTGAGAGGTACCTGTAGTTCTCTGTGTCTAGTAAGGGTTTAGGTCAATAAAGTGTTACAGGTAGTGCAGAGTGTGTCTAGTTAGATGCTTACACTGAGTCAGTATGGCCAGCAGGGAGTTTTTAAATGTCTCCTTGGCTAGCTCCATCTCTTCCTCATGCTGGGCCTTCTCACTCATCAGTCTCCGGACGTGGCTATTGGCCGACTGGATCATAGAGTAGAAGTGATTAGCCGACCGCCGGTTGACCTCACCACGGTCGATCCACGTGAACAGGACCGCAGTCGCTTCACTGAACTTATGGTCATCTGGAGGGGGATGATGGGGGAGAAGGAGGGGAGAGGTTTAAAGCTGGTGGTTTAATTTTTACGGCTAGGGGTTCCGCTAGCGGAACGTTTCGACAACATCTGGTGAAATTGCAGAGCGCAAAATTAAAAATAAATTATTAGAAATATTTAACTTTCATACAATCCCAAGTGCAATACACCAAAATACAGTTAATCCAGGCACCGTGTCAGATTTCAATAAGGCTTTATGGCGAAAGCAAACCATGCGATTATCTGAGGACAGCACCCCATCAAACAAACACATGGCAATCATATTTCAACCCGCCAGGCAAAACTCAGAAATAACGGTATAATTCATGCCTTACCTTTGAAGATCTTCTTCTGTTGGCACTCCAATATGTCCCATAAACTTCACAAATGGTCCTTTTGTTCGATTAATTCCATCGTTATATCCCCAAAATGTCAATTTATTTGGCGCGTTTGATTCAGAAAAACACCGGTTCCAACTCGCCCAACATGACTACACATTATCTAATAAATTACCTGTAATCTTGGTCCAAACATTTCAAACAACTTTCCTAATCAAACTTTAGGTATTTTAAAATGTAAATAATCGATCAAATTTAAGACGGAATAAACTGTATTCAATAGCGGATAAAATGCTTGCGCGCCCCAAACACAACAGTACACCAGACTCGACACTCAGTCTGAACAGCCATACTTCTTCATTACTCAAAAGAAAAACATAAACCAATTTCTAAAGACTGTTGACATCTAGTGGAAGCCCTAGGAACTGCAACCAGATGCCTCAGAAATCTAGATTCCCATAGAAATGCAATGGAAAACACAGTCACCTCAAAAAAGATTATTCCTGGATGGTTTGTCCTCGGGGTTTCGCCTGCCAAATAAGTTCTGTTATACTCACAGACATAATTTTAACAGTTTTAGAAACTTTTGAAAATTATATGCATATCCTAGCTTCTAGGCCTGAGTAGCAGGCAGTTTACTTTGGGCACGCTTTTCATCCGGACGTGAAAATACCACCCCCTATCCCAAACAGGTTTTAACGGTGAAGCTGAAAGCCTACAAAAATTCACTTGGGTATTCAAAGAAAGAAATTATATGGCGATGTACTTTGAAGAAATTCTACTTCTATCTTCCCCTCCGTGCTTCAGTGCACAGGAACTGAACAGCATGGGGAGGTTACCTATCAGACTGTTTAATATTTTCTGAGAGCCTGTGGATGAGACCACACAGTCTGTTCTGAACACAAAATGCATTTCTGGGTTTGAAACTGGTTGTTGAGCGAGCGTAGCCTCTAACTGTCTGTGTCTCGGTGGGCCTTTGTCGAGTGCATTTTTCACATTTGTATAATAATTGAAAAGTGCCACAGAGCCGTGTCCGATTGTACAGCGCAGAGTGAATTAGACATCGTTTAATGAGTTCAATACCCACTGCAACACGACCTGAGAGCACACAGATGCTTGGCTGAAAATACTTTTCACCTCACAGCTCTAGTCCTATTCAGGAGAGGCAGCAGCGTACAATCATACAGTCATATTATAATGCAGTCACATGAAGGTATTGTGGGCCAGCACAACACTGGGAATAATGAAAGTCTATTTCCCCTTTTCAATGAATAATCAAATAAAAATATCACACAGTGTTTTGCTATGTGTAATATTAATGGAAAGCTTAGTGAACTAAAAGTCTCTAGAGTAATAGCCAGTGGTGTAGTGTAGGGTAAACCTTTTTTATTGTGTGCGAGCGTTTACCCACCTAAAATGTGACACACACAAACACACACATACACACACACAAACAAACAAACACACACATACACTGACACACAAACAAACACACACATACACCGACACACAAACAAACACACACACACACACACTCTCTTGCTCGCCCTCTACCTTCCCCTCCTCTTTCTTCCATCTGTGACCACCAGTTAGCCTTCCTCTACTGCTGCAGCCTCAGTCTGAAGGCTAATAACATTCCTTCATAGCAGCAGCAGTTGTATTAACTTCTTATGGCTGCAGGGGCAGTATTGAGTAGCTTGGATGAAAGGTGCACAGAGGTGCCAATAGTAAACTGCCTGCTCCTCAGTCCCAGTTGCTAATATATGCATAGTATTATTCATATTGGATAGAAAACACTCTGAAGTTTCTAAAACTGTTTGAATGATGTCTGTGAGTATAACAGAACTCATATGGCAGGCAAAAACCTGAGAAAAAATCCAAACAGGAAGTGGGAATTCTGAGGTTGGTCGATTTAACCAAGACCCTATTGAATACACAGTGGGATATGGATGAGTTTGCACTTCCTACGGCTTCCACTAGATGTCAACAGTCTGTAGAACCTTGTCTGATGCCTCTACTGTGAGGTGGGGCCGAAGGAGACAGGAATTAGTCAGGTCTATCATGACCTGACCATGCTCTGACCATGCGCGTTCACATGAGAGGGAGCTCTGTTCCATCTCACATCTGAAGTCAATGTAATTCTCCGGTTGGAACGTTACTGAAGATTTATGTTAAAAACATTCTAAAGATTGATTCAATACATCGTTTGACATGTTTCTACTGACTGTTATGGAACTTTTTGACATTTCGTCTGCTTTTAGTGAACGCGCTTCCTGACTTTGGATTTGTTTACCAAACACGCTAACAAAATAGCTATTTGGACATAAATGATGAACATTACCGAACAAAACAAACATTTCTTGTGGAATTGGGAGTCCTGGGAGTGCATTCCGACGAAGATCAGCAAAGGTAAGTGAAGATTTATAATGCTTTTTATGAGTTTTGTTGAATGCACAATTTTGCGGGTAACTGTATGGCTTCCTTTTGTGGCTGAACGCTGTTCTCAGATTATTGAATATTGTGCTTTTGCCGTAAAGCTTTTGAAATCTGACACAGCGGTTGCATTAAGAACAAGTGTATATTTAATTCTATGTAAAACATGTATCTTTCATCAAAGTTTATGATGAGTATTTATTTTATTTGACGTGGCTCTCTGCAATTTCTCTGGATATTTTGAAGGCATTTCTGAACATGGCGCCAATGTAAACTGAGGTTTTTGGATATAAATATGAACTTTATCGAACAAAGCATATATGTATTGTGTAACATGAAGTCCTATGAGTGTCATCTGATAAAGATCATCAAAGGTTAGTGATTAATTTTATCTCTATTTCTGCTTTTTGTGACTCCTGTCTTTGGCTAGACAAGATTACAACAAGATTACCTTTAAAATGGTATAAGATACATGTATGTTTGAGGAATTTTAATTATGAGATTTCTGTTTGAATTTGGCGCACTGCACTTTCACTGGCTGTTGTCATATCATCCCGTTAACGGGATTGCAGCCATAAGAATTAAGAGAGAGACCGAGTAATGCTCTGTAATATGGTAATGAACATGTTTAAGCTATTTACCCGCCTGAGAATGTAAAAGCATTAACCAGAGGCTGTTTGAATGAATATGATTATGGAGAAACAGAACACTTTCAAACACCACTCTGAACAGAGAGCAGAGACAGTGGAACAGGGTGACAAGGAAGATATGAGAGAGAGAGAGAGAGAGAGAGAGAGAGAGAGAGAGAGAGAGAGAGAGAGAGAGAGAGAGAACGACCACAGGTAAATTCCACAAAGCTGTGAACGATCTGAGAGACAAGGCTAAGAAGGACATTCATGCCATCAATAGGACATAAATTCAATTAGGATCTAAGCTAAAAAATACTTGCATCAGTTGTAGAACCCATACCCTTTATGGTTGTGAGGTCTGGGGTCCGCTCACCACCAAGAATTCACAAATGGACAAACACAAATTGAGACTCTGCATGCAGAATTCTGCAAAACATCCTCTGTGTACACATAAAACACACAAATAATTAGGCCGATAACAGCAGAATTAGGCCGATAAGCAGAATAGGCCGATACCCGTAATTATCAAAATCCAGAAAATAGTTGTTAAATTCTACAACAAAGCCATAAACTACAGAGGGATGAACCTGGAGAAGAGTCCACCAAGAAAGCTGGTCCTGGGGCTCTGTTTACAAACACAAACAGACCCCACCAGACCGGACAGCAACACAATAGACCCAAACCATCGTCTTCTGCTGGTGGGAAATGTGTGTTGTCCTGTCTCCTTTACTCCCATATCTACTGGGTGAAATACCACAATGTGCGATCACACGCATCAATATTTGTGACCTGTTGCCACAAAGAAAGGGCAACCAGTGCGGAACAAACACCATTGTTAAAATACAATATTTATGTTTATTTATTTTCCCTTTTGTACTTTAACCATTTGCACATTTTACAACATTGTATATACAGTGGGGCAAAAAGTATTTAGTCAGCCACCAATTGTGCAAGTTCTCCCACTTAAAAAGATGAAGAGGCCTGTAATTTTCATCATAGGTACACTTCAACTATGACAGACAAAATGAAGAAAAAAAATCCAGAAAATCACATTGAAGGATTTTTATTGAATTTATTTGCAAATTATGGTGGAAAATAAGTATTTAGTCAATAAACAAAGTGTATCTCAATATTTTGTTATATACCCTTTGTTGGCAATGACAGAGGTCAAACGTTTTCTGTAAGTCTTCACAAGGTTTTCACACACTGTTGCTGGTATTTTGGCCCATTCCTCCATGCAGATCTCCTCTAGAGCAGTGATGTTTTGGGGGCTGTTCCTGGGCAACACGGACTTCAACTCCCTCCAAAGATTTTCTATGGGGTTGAGATCTGGAGACTGGCTAGGCCACTCCAGGACCTTGAAATGCTTCTTACGAAGCCACTCCTTCGTTGCCGCGGCGGTGTGTTTGGAATCATTGTCATGCTGAAAGACCCAGCCACGTTTCATCTTCAATGCCCTTGCTGATGGAAGGAGGTTTTCACTCAAAATCTCACGATACATGGCCCCATTCATTCTGTCCTTTACACGGATCAGTCGTCCTGGTCCCTTTGCAGAAAAACAGCCCCAAAGCATGGATTTCCACCCCATGCTTCACAGTAGGTATGGTGTTCTTTGGATGCAACTCAGCATTCTTTGTCCTCCAAACACGACGAGTTGAGTTTTTACCAAAAAGTTATATTTTGGTTTCATCTGACCATATGACATTCTCCCAATCTTCTTCTGGATCATCCAAATGCTCTCTAGCAAAACTTCAGACGGGCCTGGACATGTACTGGCTTAAGCAGGGGACACGTCTGGCACTGCAGGATTTGAGTCCTGGCGGCGTAGTGTGTTACTGATGGTAGGCTTTGTTTCTTTGGTCCCAGCTCTCTGCAGGTCATTCACTAGGTCCCCCCGTGTGGTTCTGGGATTTTTGCTCACCGTTCTTTGATCATTTTGACCCCACGGGGTAGATCTTGCGTGGAGCCCCAGATCGAGGGAGATTATCAGTGTTCTTGTATGTCTTCCATTTCCTAATAATTGCTCCCACAGTTGATTTCTTCATACCAAGCTGCTTACCTATTGCAGATTCAGTCTTCCCAGCCTGGTGCAGGTCTACAATTTTGTTTCTGGTGTCCTTTGACAGCTCTTTGGTCTTGGCCATAGTAGAGTTTGGAGTGTGACTGTTTGAGGTTGTGGACAGGTGTCTTTTATACTGATAACAAGTTCAAACAGGTGCCATTAATACAGGTAACGAGTGGAGGACAGAGGAGCCTCTTAAAGAAGAGTTACAGGTCTGTGAGAGCCAGAAATCTTGCTTGTTTGTAGGTGACCAAATACTTATTTTCCACCATAATTTGCAAATAAATTCATTAAAAATCCTACAATGTGATTTTCTGGATTTTTTTCCCTCATTTTGTCTGTCATAGTTGAAGTGTACCTATGATGAAAATTACAGGCCTCTCTCATCTTTTTAAGTGGGAGAATTGCACAATTGGTGGCTGACTAAATACTTTTTTGCCCCACTGTATACATATAATGACATTTGTAATGTCGTTATTCTTTTGGAACTTCTGTGAGTGTAATGTGTACTGTTCATTTTATTGTTTATTTCACTTTTGTATATCATACTTCACTTGCTTTGGCAATGTTAACATGTGTTCCCATGCCAATAAAGCCCTTGAATTGAATTGAAATGAGAGAGAGAAAGAGAGAGGGGGGGGGATATTAGCAGGAAGCACAGAATGGGAAAAGAAATGAAGCACCAGCAATGGAAAAGGAGACAGGACAACACACATTTCCCACCAGCAGAAGACGATGGTTGGGTCTAATTGTGTTGCTGTCCTGGGGCAATGTGGGTCTGTTTGTGTTTGTGAACAGAGCCCCAGGACCAGCTTGCTTAGGGACTCTTCTCCAGGTTCATCTCTCTGTAGGTGATTCGCTCTGTCCCTGTCTCTTTCTGTCTCTCTGTGTCTCTCTGTCTCTCTGTCTCTCTCCAAGCCCCCCCCCCCCCCCAACGTGAGGCTGCCTAGGAAAGAGGGAACACACCTGCCTCGGGTTATTTACGTCTCTCTGTCTGTTCGGTAAAGAACAGATGATAACACAGCATGATGTCGTAGATCTCTGTCCAGGAATGTTCACATGCTGCTATGATGGTTAGTGTAACACAATAGATGGATAATGAAGGGAAGGGAAGCCATGACTGTACTTCTCATGCAGAGAGAGAATGGGTAGTGTGTCTGAGAGAGCTCTAGCAGACAGAGTGAGATCCATAACTCATTTAGATAGAGAAGAAATTAGAAACGAAAACTGTATTTTTGTAACATAACATGATTGTGTCGATTTTTTTTTCAATATCAAATCACCATAACATCAAGGGAATGTTCCATTACTCTGTCTGTACTACACTAAGATATCAATCATGAGAATGTATGTTTCATTGTTTCCATACTGTGAATAAGGACCAGGAATAAATGAAGCATGTCTGAGTATGTAATACAAGCTTGGACCAGTTTACAGATTACACACGTTTCACACCACCATGGTCCATCTGCAGCACACACACTGAGCGTCAGCTGTGGGATGGGTGGCTATAAGAGGCACAGAACAGCCAGACAACATCAGTACTTCATCAGTACTTCATCAGTACTTCATCATAAAAACCAAACAACACCGCCGAATCTGGGCTCAGAGCGACCATCCTCATTTGTCCTCTCACCTTTCAATCTCTCCGCAAGCAGTCCTGCCTCGTGGTCTGAGAAGTGCATGATGGGAGGTGGCGAGGGTGGTCGGAAAAGTCTTCGTGGATCTTGCGTCGGTGTCGTTCCTCCCTGGCCAGCATGCTCTGTTGACATTCCCACTCATACAGGTCGTCTCTGGCCTGAGCAAAGTCCACGTGCATCCTCCCTGAGTCCTTCTTATCTGTACTGGAGCCAATACGCATCCGGTACCCTGGAGAAACAGGGCATTTAGAGGTCGGGTACACTAAACACAACCATACAGAGACATTCAACACAGGTACACAGACAAACATACTGTGGACAAATGATGTATACAGTCATGTAAACTCATACTCCCACAGTCAGATACACTCAAAGTATACAGTATTACAAATGCTTACATTCTCTACCCCATATACCACCAGAAAGATCATTAGCAAATCGAAAGGACAAACTCTACATTTTCAACTATTCATAATGCAAAACTATTCATGTAGTCCTCCTCATCAATAGGCGCATCTCCAGCCTGCATAGCTACAGTCTATTTCTGCTCCTGTCTTGGCGTAACGGCTTTAAGTGTTGAGCTTCAGGACACAAGGTCACTGTTTTTACTCCTCTACAGTGTTAGTATCGTTAATACTTATTCTATTAAAAAGGAATACTTTAAAACTGCTGCAAATACATAGTTATGCTGACCACTGACCAGAGAGGTAGAGCATCTCATTTGTGTGTTGTGTGTATAGTATAGCATTGGCATAGTATAGTACAGTATATTATGTGTATAGTATTCTATTTGTATAGTATAGTATAGTATAGTATAGTACTGACCAGAGAGGTAGAGGGACTTGTCCACCATGAACTCCTCACTGAAGCGGATGTGACAGAAGTTCTTCTTGCTCTTCCTGATGGCGATGATGTCACCACACGGATCAAACACCTCCCTGATGATCTCCTCGCTGGCATTCTCCGGCAGACCCCCCACAAACACTGTCTTACACCCTGGGGGGCGCTCCCGTGTTGACGGAGGAGGCAGGTCTGGAACATCATGCATGCTCAGGTCACATCTGGTGACAACTCTTGACCATAGTCCATATATCAATGTATTTATATTAATTTAGACGGAAAGGATAGAACAGCATGCAAGTGGGGTGCGTGTCTGTGTGTGTGTGTGTGTGTGTGTGTTGTGTGTGTGTGTGTGTGTGTGTGTGGTGTGTGTGTGTGTGTGTGTGTGTGTGTGTGTGTGTGTGTGTGTGTGTGCATGGGTGGACGTGTTTAACTATACTTGTGTTTAACCCTACAAGAATAGTAAACAAACAGAAATTTGACCAACGGGACACTTTTCTTAGTCCCCACAAGGTCAAATGCTATTTTTAGGGGTTTAGTGTTAGGGTTAGAATTAGGTTTAGGGTTAGAATTAGGTTAAGGGTTAGGAGCTAGGGTTAGTAGCTAGGGTTAGGGTACAGGTTATGTTTAGGGGTTAGGATTTTGAGTGGGAATGAATTGTGTGTCCCCACATGGTTAGCTGTACAAGACGGTGTGTGTGTGTGTGTGTGTGTTGGTGCGTGTGCGAGTCTTACTGGGGTTCTGGGGGAACAGGGTGCAGCTCTGGCAGTGGATGATCTCCTTGATGATGGGGGGACCAGGGGGACCAGGGGGACCAGAGACCAGGCTGATACCTGCCATCATGGGGTTGATGGGAGCTAGGAGACCCAGCCCTGGATCAAAACCCTGGATACAGATAGAATCTGGAGGAGAGAGGGAGGAGAAAAAGAGTTTGTCTGGAGGAGAGGAGAGGAGGGAGAGAAGAGGAGCAATGAGACCCAGCTCTGGTTTAATTAAAGGCTTGGTTACAGGTACTGTATGGAGGAAACAGGGAGAGAGAGACACTTATTAATATCTTCAGAACACAGCATGATGAGACTGGGAGAATGAACAAGACAGAAATATCCCTTGCTGCTTGTCTCAGGCCCTATACAGTCACACAGGGTATGAGAGAGAGAACAGACACTGATCTACCTTAGAGTAGAAACCAATCTGACTGCAGCTGTCACACAAGCCTGTTGCTACTGTGAGGATACAGATAGTCATGGATACAGATTTAAAATGGAAGAATGTAGAACTGCAACTTCATATTTATGAAATCCTCAATCAAGTCCTCACTGCAGATTTGAGTTTGTCAGCAAAGGTGAGTGTGAAGAGTGTGTGTGTAGGAGGGAGAATGATTCTATTTGATGCTGTCACAAAGATTCCAGTGCTCAACATGAGTCCCTACACTGCAGTATTTACTATCCTAACAGGCTGCAAAGCAAAGAATCACCTCTACTGGCTGTGTCTGGCGAAGCCTCGAAGAGAAAGCGTCTGGCGTTGTGAAGCCAAGTGTGTTTTATTAAAGAGGAGGAGTTTTTAAGAGGAGCAGCAAATCCTTGAGGTTGTAGAGAGAAGCAAACGAGGAAATATATCTGGAAGATTATCTCAGATAAATCTGCTGAGTCACGATCAGGAGTAATCTGAGATTGTGTGGATCTGTGGAAAACTAATTTAAATGTTCGCTGTGGTGATCTGAACAGGTACATGACATGTCTCCTCTCCCCACGTTCATCTGTGATGATCTGAACAGGTAAATGATATGTCTCCTCTCCCCACGTTCATCTGTGATGATCTGAAAGGTATGATATGTCTCTTCCCCAAGTTCATCTGTGATGATCTAACAGGTACATGCATGTATCTCCTACCAACGTTCATCTGGAAGATCTGAACGGTAACATGGGACTGTCTCCTCCCCATCGTTCATCTCCGTTGATATCTTGATTGAAAGGTACAATGACATTTTCTCTCCCACGTTATGCTGGTGTTGATGATCTGAAACAGGTAGAGATGAACATGTCTCTCTCCCACGTATCAGTCTGTGATGATTGAACAGGGTAATGACATGTCATCTCCACGTCATCTGTGTGATCTGAACAGGTAAATGACATGTCTCCTCTCCCGTTCATCTGTGATGATTGAACAGGTACATGAATGTCTCCTTTCCCACTTCATCTGTGAGATCTGACAGGTTAATGACATTGTCTCCTCTCCCGTTCATCCTGTGATGATCTGAACAGGTACATGACATGTCTCCCTCCCACGTTCATCTGTGATGATTGACAGGTAAATTGGACCGTCTCTTCCCCACGTTCATCTGTGATGATCTGAACAGGTAAATGACATGTCTCCTCTCCCCACGTTCATCTGTGATGATCTGAACAGGTAATTTACATCATCCACTAACGCTGTTTCTCTTTTCCTCTCTCTTTGTTCTGGACTTTTCTTTTACCCTCCTGGTGAAAATAATTCAAGGCTGTTAGTTTTCCTCATTGGCCCCGGCCGTGCTCTGTTACGTCTGCCAGGGTAAGAGAGTTCACACTTTGTTTATTTGTCATTGTTTCATCTCTCTCTCTCTCTCTCTTTCTTTTCCTCTCCTCCCTCCCTCTGTTCTCCCCCTTTACTCAGCAGGTTTGTGTATACGGCTGGACGCTGAGTTTGCTGGGCTCTGGATCTCCCCTCAGGAAACAGCTGCTCGTAATTACTGTGAAGGTGAGACGTCATCCATCACACACACTCCATAACCCCCAATATGTTTCTCCTCCTCTTCTCCCCCACTCTCTTTTCTTTCCCTTCGCTCTCTCTCCTCCGGTCTCTGAGCTGTCCCCCAGTCTCTCATTCCCTCTCTCTCATTTCAGTTCTCTCTCTCTCTCTTGGACCTGAGGTCTGTACTCCAGGAGGATATCAGTCTTAATCCGTCTTTTCCTTGGCGCTGGGGAAGGAGGATCCAGTCCAGCTGTCCAGTCGTCCCTGCTGTCTCTCAGCTCATTAAGGAGGAGAAGGACTGTACAGTACTGACCCGATGGAACTACAGTGACGATGGGCTGCTCTGCTTCCTTCCTTCCTTCCTTCCTTCCTTCCTTCCATCCTTTCCCAAATTAATCCCAGATCTGAGAGGGTTGGATAGGTGAAACCAATCAAATCAACCAGTCAAACTGTGCCTTGACTTTCCAGTCACGTACAGATCTGTGTTTTCCTCAAGAAATACATAACCTATCACACTTAATGCAGTGACCCCACCCCCCCGAGTGAAATAATAGTTCTATATATACGGTTTCATATTACAATAGATTTTCTCCATACAACTCTCAGCTTTCCTGAGTTAAATCCATGTATTCAGTTATTCAGGGCTTACACAAACTCAGCCTCCAAATCTCCTTCCGTGCTCTTCTAATGAACATCACAATGCAGCTCTCACAATGACATCTAAGAGGGCTGCAACATATAGGGACTGAACACAGTGGAACTATCCAAATCCTTAGAGAAAATCACTTTGTTAATGGATTTCATGAAACAAGTTGAAGTCCAAATAAAATGGTAGAGTACCTGTACATTTGAAGGAGCTTAGCGTTTTTCATATAAATCCATCAGTGAAAACATAATAGCAGTGAGATCAGTGTGGTTACATTTCAACCACAGACTCACTAGGGATCATGACAGAGGCCCAAACTATAGGTACTCAACATGTATAGTATTACATATGATCCATATAATATAAGAGAGGTTCCTTTTGTTAGAGACTTGAATAACATTAGAGAGGACTGAGAACAAAACATACATATTTATTACAACCAGATGTTGGGGACATTTTAAAGCTGAGTGTTTAAAGCCCTGTCCTCCTTAACTGTTGTAACAGTCTTATTGGTCTGGAAGAACCACACTCGGCTAGTTCTCACAGTGTGTGTGTGTGCGTGTGTGTGTGGTGGGGGGGGGGGGGGGGGGGTTGTACATGTGTACTGTTGTGTGTCTGGGGTTGTACATGTGTACCTGTGTGTGTGTCTGGGGTTGTACATGTGTACAAAGAAGCATTCTTGCGTTCTAACTACCCGCTATTCAAAGTGTTCTGAACAAATTACACTGCTCAAAAAAATTAAGGGAACGCTTAAACAACACAATGTAACTCCAAGTCAATCACACTTCTGTGAAATCAAACTGTCCACTTAGGAAGCAACACTGATTGACAATAAATTTCACAATGTTGTTGTGCAAATGGAATAGACAAAAGGTGGAAATTATAGTCAATTAGCAAGACACCCCCAATAAAGGAGTGGTTCTGCAGGTGGTGACCACAGACCACTTCTCAGTTCCTATGCTTCCTGGCTGATGTTTTGGTCACTTTTGAATGCTGGCGGTGCTTTCACTCTAGTGGTAGCATGAGACGGAGTCTACAACCCACACAAGTGGCTCAGGTAGTGCAGCTCATCCAGGATGGCACATCAATGCGAGCTGTGGCAAGAAGGTTTGCTGTGTCTGTCAGCGTAGTGTCCAGAGCATGGAGGCGCTATCAGGAGACAGGCCAGTACATCAGGAGACGTGGAGGAGGCCGTAGGAGGGCAACAACCCAGCAGCAGGACCGCTACCTCGCCTTTGTGCAAGGAGGATTAGGAGGAGCACTGCCAGAGCCCTGCAAAATGACCTCCAGCAGGCACAAATGTGCATGTGTCTGCTCAAACGGTCAGAAACAGACTCCATGAGGGTGGTATGAGGGCCCGAGGTCCACAGGTGGTGGTAGGGCTTACAGCCCACACCGTGCAGGATGTTTGGCATTTGCCAGAGAACACCAAGATTGGCAAATTCGCCACTGGGCCCTGTGCTCTTCACAGATGAAAGCAGGTTCACACGCACATGTGACAGACGTGACAGAGTCTGGAGACGCCGTGGAGAACGTTCTGCTGCCTGCAACATCTCCAGCATGACCGGTTTGGCGGTGGGTCAGTCATGGTGTGGGGTGGCATTTCTTTGGGGGGCCGCACAGCCCTCCATGTGCTCGCCAGAGGTAGCCTGCCTGCCATTAGGTACGGAGATGAGATCCTCAGACCCTTGTAAGACCATATGCTGGTGCGGTTGGCCCTGGGTTCTTTCTAATGCAAGACAATGCTAGACCTCATGTGGCTGGAGTGTGTCAGCAGTTCCTGCAAGAGGAAGGCTTGATGCTATGGACTGGCCCGCCCGCCATCCGCAACCTCATCAGGAGCATGCCCAGGCGTTGTAGGGAGGTCATACAGGTCATTGACTTGTTTTAAGGACATTACATCAAAGTTGGATCAGCCTGTAGTGTGGTTTTCCACTTTAATTTTGAGTGTGACTCCAAATCCAGACCTCCATGGGTTGATAAATTTGATTTCCATTGATKATTTTTGTGTGATTTTGTAGTCAGCACATTCAACTATGTAAAGAAAAAAGTATTTAATAAGAATGTTTCATTCATTCAGATCTAGGATGTGTTATTTTAGTGTTCCCTTTATTTTTTTGAGCAGTGTATTAAGGGAATCGTTCACAAACATTGGCACATTCTAAAATCCGATGATAGTCTCGGTAATGTGTTTTCGGACCTTCCCTTGGTCGTATTCTCGTGGGGCAGAAATCTCAGAGACTAATTGGTACACTCTGATTTACCACACCAAGATATCCCTGAACAACGTCTATTTGCGCCCCTACTGGATGGAAACTACAAGTGTAATGGCTGTGCTCAATGCAATGGCACTTACAAATGTAGATCCTTCAAACACCCTCAAACAGGGAAACAGATCCCAATCAAACGTGCTGTCACGTGTTCCACTAAGGCAGTTATTTATCTTATAACTTGTCCTTGTGGTAAAAATTATGTGGGTAAAACAAAGCGCGAATTAAAAGTATGTATCTTGGAGCATCGTAGCACCATTGTCACGTTCTGACCTTAGTTCCTTTTTTATGTCTTTATTTTGGTTTGGTCAGGGCGTGAGTTGGGGTGGGCATTCTATGTTTTGTTCTATGTGTTGTATTTCTGGGTTTGGCCTAGTATGGTTCCCAATCAGAGGCAGCTGTCAATCGTTGTCTATGATTGAGAACCATACTTAGGTAGCCTGTTCCCACCTGTGTTGGTGGGTAGTTGTTTCCTGTTTTGTGTTTGTTTCACCATTCAGGACTGTTTTGGTTTTCTTTGTCATTCACTTTGTTATTTTTGTCTTTTTTCGTGTTCTGTTATATTAAAGTAACATGGACACTTACCACGCTGCATTTTGGTCTGATCCTTCATATTCCTCATCAGAAGAGGAAGACAACCGTTACAGAACTACCCACCACAAACGGACCAAGCAGCGTGGTAACAAAGAGCAGCGCGATCTGGAGAAATGGACATGGGAGGAGATATTGGAAGGCAAGGGACCCTGGGCACAGGCTGGGGAATATCGCCGCCCCAAAGAAGAACTGGAGGCAGCTAAAGCTGAGCGGCGGCGATATGAGGTAAGGCAGCGCAACAGGCACGAGAGGCAGAACCCACATTTTTTTTAGGGGGGGCACACGGGGATATTGGCGGAGTCAGGCGATAGACCTGAGCCAACTCCCCGTGCTTACCGGAAGAAGTGCAGTACTGGTCAGGCACCGTGTCAAGCGCACGGTGTCGCCAGTACGCGCTCATAGCCCGGAGCGCTATAGGCCAGCCCCCCGCAAGTGCCATGCGAGAGTGGGCATCCAGCCAGGACGTATTGTGCCGGCTCAGCGTGTTTGGTCTCCGGTACGCCGTTTGGCCCAGGGTATCCTGCGCCGGCTCTGCGTGCTGTGTCTCCGGGGCGCTGGGAGGGTGCAGTGCGCCCTATGCCTGCGCTCCGCCCGACCTGGGCGAATGTGGGCATTGAGCTTAAGGGAGAGGTGCGAGTGGTATGCACCAGATCTCCAGTGCTCCTCCACAGCCCGGTTCAACCTGTGCCTGCACTCTGGAGGGTCCGGGCTAAAGTGGTCATCCAGCCTGGAGGAGTGGTGCCAAGGCTGCACACCAGAGCTCCAGTGCTCCCCCACAGCCCGGTCCATCTGGTGCCTCCTCCACGCACCAGGCCTCCTGTAGGTCTCCCCAGCCTGGTGGGCCCTGTGGCAGCCCCACGCACCAGGCTGTCTCTGCGTCTCCTCCCTCCAGAGTCTTCCTCCAGTCCGGACCCTCCAGCGATGCCCTCCAATCCAGAGCCTCCAGAGTCTCCCTCCTGTCCGGAGCTGCCAGAGTCTCCCTCCTGTCCGGAGCTGCCAGAGTCTCCCTCCTGTCCGGAGCTGCCAGAGTCTCCCTCCTGTCCGGAGCTGCCAGACGCGCTGAGCTGGCACAATCCGCCCTGGCTCAAGACCTGAGCAAATTCCCCGTGCTTACCGGAAGCAGCGTGGTACTGGTCAGGCACCGCCTGACTCCGCCAATCTCCCCGTGTGCCCCCGCCCCCAAAAAATTGGGTCTGCCTCTCGTGCCTGCTGCGCTGCCTTGCCTCATATCGCTGCCTTGCCTCTCAGCTTTAGCTGCCTCCAGCTCTTTTTTCGGGCGCCGATATTCCCCAGTCTGTCTCCAGGGTCCCTTACCGTCCAATATCTCCTCCGATATCCAGGAGTCCTGAACCCTCTGCTCCTCCATACCACGCTGCTTGATCCTTTGGTGAAAAGGACAACTACCCAGAAAACAACTACCCACCAAACACAAGTGGAAAAAGGCTACCTAAGTATGGTTCTCAATCAGAGACAACGATAGACAGCTGCCTCTGATTGAGAACCACACCTGGCCAAACACACAGAAAAGAAAACATAGAACACACAACATAGAATGCCCACCCCAACTCACGCCCTGACCAACAAAAATAGAGACATAAAAAGGATCTCTAAGGTCAGGGCGTGACAGTACCTATGTGTGTCTGGGGGGGTTGTATATGTGTACCTGTGTGTGTCTGGGGTTGTACATGTGTACCTGTGTGTGTCTGGGGTTGTACATGTGTACCTGTGTGTGTCTGGGGTTGTACATGTGTACCTGTGTGTGTGGTTGTACATGTGAACCTGTGTGTGGGGGGGTTCTACATGTGCACCTGGGTGTGTGTGTGTGGGGGGGGGAGGTACATGTGAACCTGTGTGTCTGGGGGTTGAAGTGCAACACTGAGTGTGGGGGTTGTACATGTGTACCTGTGTGGGGGGGTTGTACATGTGTACCTGGGTGTGTGTGTGTGGTTGTACATGTGTACCTGTGTGTGTGTGCATAGGCCAAAACATCATCCAGTGAGAATCTATTAAGCAAAGTCACCTCACGAGAAGCGCCGCTAGTCATCCTGAAGCTCAGTCATGATGGATTTCTCAGACCTCTCAAGACTATGACCGAAATCTGCTCATGAATCTGCTCATGAATTTTTATCAGATGTATTTCTCTCTATCCTCGCTGGCTACGCTGTCAAAATGGTAATTACAATAGGATGCACACACACACACATGCTATCACACACCATTAGCATCAGCAGAGAGACAGACACATGTAGTCAGGCCATTAGAAAAGAGACCAGAGAGATTTTATTTTGTATTGTTCCTATCCTCAGTCAGTCTCTCTGCACGGACTGAACAACGTGTAGTTAATAATGTCTTATCTAGCTGCTGATGGGGGACACAACAATTAGCAGCGCTGGTTTGGCAGAGCATGCTGCATTCTGGATATCCTGCCACAGGGGTATAGGCTAAGGTATCTATCTAGTTCTAGAGTAATCATTGACTGTCCTGCCCTGAGTGGGTGGAGCTGTGGAGGTGATTGAGTAGTAGGATGCCACCATGGAGGCTCTGGATGGAAGTGCCCAGTTCACCTGATGCCTTTACCATCTTCTCAAACGTTTCAAAACACGGGGACTCTTTCTTTTCTTATGGCCTTGACAATACTGAGAAATTAGAATGAAGAGTTTGTTAGCAGAGGAGAGGGGGATAAGGGAGGAGAGTGAGGACGATGAGAAGGGGTGAGATGGAGGCCTGCCAATGCTCTACCTGAGACCAGCTGCTGCCTGCCGAGGCCCATGGGTACGATGCCCAGGTTGTTCATGGCGGTGGCCCAGGCACCGTGGTCGTTCACCACATAGTCATGGGCACTGAGGTGCTGCTCCGGCCCCAGGCTCCTCAGGCTCCCTACACCATCTGCTGCTGCAGGGGACAGGAGAAACAGGAGGGTTAGGAAGAGGAAGGAGAAGACCAGAGATGTAGTTAACATATTAGTGAAGGTGTAGTAGCTAGTGTTATAGTCCGTACCGCTGGCCATAGCAGGTCCTGTGTGCTCCTCTCTCTGGGTCTACCTCCCAGAGGTCTGCTCAGAACCACAGCTCCCTCAGGCTGCACACCAGACCAGGACAGGACGGAGAGATAAGGAGAAGGATAGTTGGATGGAGGACTCCCAGTTAAAGATAGGATCCCATCTATCCTCTGATAAATCCTGGGGATGAAAAAGAGAGCAGTTCAGTCAAGCAGCTTAAATCAATGTTTTTCAATCAAACCGTTGCAGCTTAAGATAGCATTAGAACAATGCAATCAGAAAGACATTGTTACTGATGTCCTACTTCCGCCCATACAGAGACAACCATGCACACATTAAGCATTACAGCCCCCCCTCTCTCCCCTCTCTCTCTCCCCTCTCTCTCTCTCCCCTCTCTCTCTACAAAGCTCCCTGCCATCCAGGACCTCTATATCAGGCGGTGTGAAAGAAGACCCGGAAAAATCATCAAAGACTCCAGCCACCCAAGCCACTATTTTCTCTGCTGCCGTACGGCAAGAGGTACCGGGGCATCAAGTCTGACACCAACAGGCTCTTAAGAAATTGCCTATTTATTGCCTTAACTCCCTTATCTTACCTCATTTGCACTCACTGTATATAGACTTTTGTTTTCTTTGTTCTACTGTATTATTGACTGTATATGTTGTTTATTCCATGTGTAACTCTGTGTTGTTGTATGTGTCGAATTGCTATGCTTTATCTTGGCCAGGTCGCAGTTGCAAATGAGAACTTGTTCTCAACTAGCCTACCTGGTTAAATAAAGGTGAAATAAAATAAAAAATAAATCAAATTAAACAACTTCTATCCCCAAGCAATACGACTGATAAATAGCTAACAAAATAGCTACACGGACCATCTGCGTTAACCTTGCATCTTTATTGACCTTTTATTTCAATCTTTGCACTGTTGCTATGCATACTCTGATGGTCCTTCTCACTCACACACACTGTCACTCCAACACACATACAAACACTCACTCCATCACTTGCTCACTCACACATAATATGCACATACATTTATCCTGACTCTACACACCCACTCACATACAAGCTGCTGCTACTCTGTTTATCAAATCTAATGTATTTATAAATCAAATCAAATGTATTTATAAAGCCCTTTGTACATCAGCAGATGTCACAAAGTGCTATACAGAAACCCAGCCTAAAACCCCAAACAGCAACCAATGCAGATGTAGAAGCACGGTGGCTAGGAAAAACTCCCTTATCATATATTCTGTTGCCTAGTTCCCTTACCCCTATATGTATCTACCTAGATCATTCCAGTATCCCTGCACATGTAAATATGGTATTGGAACTGACTTTAAATATTTCCTGAATATAGTATGCTTACTTACTTACTTAATTGTGTATTTCTTATTTCAGTTTTTTTTCTAGCAATAGATTGTTATTGTTATTGCATTGTTGGGTTTTGAGTTTTGCAAGAAAGACATTAAAACTTGAAACATGAAACTCTCTCACTCACACACCTCCAAATGAGACCCAGCTGACCAGCCACTCAGTTGCCATGACATCACGTTATCCTGCTTTCTGTCAAATGTCTTATGGGCTGTGTCAGCGATGACCTTTAACCCCTAACCCTCCCACCTAATTACACCGCCCCCCAGACCCCATAACACTGCCAACAGCCACAGCCATACTGTCATCTTTAAAATCAATGGTTTTGAGTAGGAACGTCCCATTTCCCTGTGAAATGTGCCAGAATTCTGATTGATCCCTGATTAACACAATGAGGTAATTGAGGAATGTGACCCTCTACAGTAAGCCAATGAACACAGGACTCTATAGAGGATTCTATTCCATCAACATAATTAACCACTAGTTCTTCAAGGAAAGGCTGAATAGCATTCTGTCCATGGTGTGAAAAAGCAGTTGAGATCTTATTCCATGTTTCCTGTTACAAAGCGTGTTGTTCTCTGTGTGGTTCCTAAGGGGCTCTAGTTAGCTGCAGTGTGATCTGTATTCCGCTCACGCCTCCACCGTCGTCTCAGACCACCCCGCAGTAATTATCATTATTCAACTCTGACACCAGGAAATGAAGTCAGCCCAGCTACACCATCCAGATGTAATTAAGACACAATCATATGAACAGTTTTTCATTAACAACAGTTGCCTTCCTTCAAAAGCTTTGGGATGCGATGCCCGTTTCTGAAACGTTTCCCCTCACTAGGGTGACAAACAGTTATTTTTGGATTTACCTGCTGTATGTCAACACATTACTGTGTTTTCAGGCTGATAGGACCTGCCACTGTTCTCATCACAAGCACATTACAAACACTGAGCAGCGCTTCAAATAATAATGGCACACAGACACACAGTGGAAGTAGAATTGCAATCAGGCCTATAAGGGAGGTGGATACATTTCGGGATTGTGAAAACAAGTCATTGTGAGGACAGTTCCACAGCTGTCTTATAATAAATATCTCATAACATCTTATAACAGCTTGTAACTCCAGTCCTGGTCAGGTATGAGGCCTATGTCATTGTTATGACTCTGGGCTTTTAGCAGCATCAGCCCAGTTCAGAGCCTACTACGTTGAACAGCTTTTTACACAATAACTGCTATACTGTATACTGTTCCTATTCATAGACAATCATGTATCCAATGGGCCACAGCAGACAACATCTACTCTACTATCACACGGGGGGCAAACACTAGGCTAGATTTTATCCTCCACTGTCTGTCTTCCGGCTCTTCTTCTCTCCCTCCCTCTCATTCTTTCTCTTTCTCTCTATCTCTCCAGGTGGTGCCAGCGTGCTGAGTAGTGAGGTAATGTAGCATCACAAACATAAAGACATGCACCCCCCCTCTCTCCTCCCTCTGCTCCTGTTCTCTCTCTCCTCTCCACCGTCTTCACTGCAGCCTGATGGAACATCTTACCCTCCTGACAAGTGACAAGGCTGTTTCTCTTCACCCCTCTGCATCACCCCCCCCCCC
>NW_019943176.1:73111-81595 GCF_002910315.2 Salvelinus sp. IW2-2015
CACAGCTCTGACGCGCTTCAGGACAGATGCAGCTCTACGGATCGACAGACGGACAGCTCGACGCTCCGACGAGCCTCAGTGAGGGACAGCCCTCTGACAGCTGGGCAGGCAGCAGCTCAGACACGTGGCAGCAGCGTTCAGATCGTCGTGAAGGAGAGGCTCTGACACGCTGGACAGTGGAGCAACTGGAGAGAGGAAAACGAGAACCACCTGTGCGGGGCTCCACCGGAGGTACTGTAGTGAGGCACCGGAATCCGACCCGTGAAAGAGGACACTGTCTTGAGCCACGAGCTGCCAACCTTACCAGTATGAAGTTCCCCAGTAGCCCTGCCATGGCCGAGGTTGATAGCCCGCACTGGGCAGCTGGCGACCACACCATTGTAAGGTTCATGGACGCCGGCCGAGAACCACTGAGACCAATGCGTTGGGCCCAGCTTCTGACCCCGGCTCGATGCCACCTAGCCCCTACCAGTGCCGGCGAGTGGATAGCCCGCACTGGCTAGCAAAACGCTTACTGGGACCCGGCGCTCCACTGGCATAAACACGGTTACTGACAGTTACGACGCCGTCTCACCGGTAACACGGGGAGTGGCTCAGGTACTCCTACCCGCTTTCACACTCGTCCCCCCCAAGATGTTGGGTCGACTCTCGGAGCTCCACCGTCCCCCGCTGCCTCCCTCATACCGCGCCGCTTCCCCGTTCCGTGCCTCCAACTCTCCTTGGGACGCTATTCCCTGCTGACCCAGGTCCTTTGCCTCAGATCTTTTCCCAATCAGGAAGTCCTGGTTTTTGGCCCCGCTGCTCGACTGCTGTTGCGCCCCTTTCCACATCCGCTTGTCCTTCTGGGGTGTTTCTTTTACGTGCAGAATTTCCTCTCTTCGTTAGACACACACGTTTTGAACCCCGGCTCAAAGTATGATTTCTCAATCAAGGGACAACGATATGACAGCTGCCTCTGATTGAGAATCTACCAGGGACCGAACGCAACCAAAACCCAACATAAAAACACACATAGACAACCCACCCAATCACCCCTGACCAACTAAATAAATACAAAACAAGACGTCTGCAGTCAGGAACGTGACATATAAATACATTATGAGCATATGAACCCCTACAACAGTGGAGAGCAAGCATGATATACCTTGGGTCAAGACAAGATATTTAACCGCTAAATTCGTGTGTGACAGGCAAATCGCAATCTTATGGCGTGTAAATCGCGTGTTGTATTGCAGCTTTTGGGATGACCATTTATGCTCATGGATTAAGGCTTTCAATGTCTCTCAAAGAAATGGTCCAGTGTTAAAGTAAAGATTAAACGTTGGAATCACAGTAAAATACCTGAAAGTTATGTGATGGAAGAGAGACGGTTTGATTTTTTTTTTTTTTCCTCCTGTATTTAATGAACGCCAAGATTGGCAAAGAGATCAAGCTGGAACACATATTGGACTTCTCACTTCTGTGGATCACATGCTCTTTGAAACAATGAAAGCTAAACTCTGAATGTATTTACGTTTTTTTCTTAGAATAATCTGCGAACATTTTGGACGGAAGCACCACCACGAGGAGGGCAAGTAGCAGACCAAGCACCCCAGGGCGACACAAGCAGATGGTGCACAAGGGAGAGCCAAGAGCAAGGAAGGGGACACAAGCAAAACCATGGCCCAGGAGCCCACAACTCAGCAGATAGTCACAAAGTGCAACAGAAACCCAGCCTAAAACCACCCAAAGGACAGCCAAAACCAGATGCAAAGATGTATAGCAAGCACGACGGTGGGAACTGAGGAAAAAACTCCAAGCTTATTCCAGAGTATGTCAATGTTGCCTAGGTCCCATTACCACCCCATTAGATAATACCTTTACTAGAAATCAATTCCTACCTCCCTGCACATGTAAAATATCGGGTACTTGAACTCCGACTATTACAACTAATTTCAAGGGTGCTTGAGATATAATATGCCTAGAACATTAACCTTACTGTATATCTCGAGGTGTAAATCATTCACTAGTCCCCATTCCCAGTTTATCTTTAATCTTGCCTAAGGTCCAACTACGCCAAATTGTCTATTGTTCATTGCAAGTTGTTGGGTTTCGCGGCAGTTTGCTGCCCCAGCGAAGTAAAACGACACTTTACTAAGAAGGACACTGCATGTGCACACAAAAACATATGGGCGAATCACATACATCTCTGCACAGTCTACACTTCACTCCAAATCTGAGTGTGAGGACCAAGAACCGCCTGAGCCCCTGCCAAAGTCATCTACCGGCCCAGGTCCCTCCATCCTGCTGAATTCCACTCTATGGATCAAGTCACGTTATTTATTAGGCTTGTCTCCCGTAGTGGGTGGTGGGTCTTGTGGTGCAGAGATGTTCTTATGGGCGGGGGTGTCAGCCGATGCCTTTAACCCTCTAGACCTCCTCCCACTAAGATGTACACCGCCCCAGACCCAAACACTGCAACGAAGCCACCAGCCACTAAGCTTGCATCATCTTAGAACAGAGTGGTTCTGAGAGTTGAGGAGATACCGCATTTCCCTGCCCAGGAACACCCCTGTAATAGCCAGGATATTTTCATGTCTAATCCCAACCTGGCTGAATTAACACGAATGGAGGTCGGAAGTTGGAGAGAGATACAGATGACCTCGTCCGCTACCAGTAAGCCAGATTGAGGACCAAGACTTTAGGACGGACAAACTCCTAATTAAGAGGAGAGATGGGCATAAGGTATACCAGCGAGAACGATGAGAGGATAACGCACTGAAAAAGTCTTGCGTAGGTCAAGAAGGAGGAACAAGCTCAGTCAGGGAAGTAGGAGAGTGACAAAGAGAGACTGGTGCCGAAGAGTAAGGACGAAGATGTTCTGTCCTTATGAGGTGGTGTCTAGAGGATAGAGAGAAAGCAGTTGAGATTCTTATTCCATGTTTTTACACTGTTCAGAGGAGAGAGGTCGAGATGATATACAAAAGGCGTATAGTTACTCGTGAGTGAGAGGAGGGTGTTTCCGTACAGAGGCGTGCTGAGTAGTCGGCGGTGTGGATGCTGAAATAATAGTTACCGCTCACTGCGCCACGAGGGTGAAGACCGAGAACCAAGCACGCCGTCTCAGCACCGCAGCCCCGCTTGTCACTTATCAGGACGGTCGGGTAAGATGTTCCATCAGTGTCTGCAGTGAAGCACGTGGAGAGAGGAGACAGAGAACAGGAGAGAGAGGAGAAGGGGGGGTGCATTGTCTTTTGTCTATGTGATGACTACCATTACCTCACTACTCAGCAACGCTGGCACACCTGGGAGATTAAGAGAGAAAGAAAGAAGAATGAGAGGGAGAGCAAAAGAACCGAAAGACAGACAGTGAGATAAATCTACGCCAGTGGTGCCCTTGAGAGACAGAGGAGGTAGCATGATCGATTTACATGTGCAGACTCTGGACACGCCATGATCAAACATGATTGGTGTGAAATGAACTGTCAGCCAGCCAGTTACTCAACCAGTCCAGAGATGTTAGAATGATTAAGATGGACGAACAAAAGCAGGTCATGCATGAAAGTCAAGTATATTGCTCTTTTGACATAACAACCAGTTGCCTGCTCCGTTCAAAAGCTTTTATGGGAGTCTGGCAAGCCAGATCGATAATGCACCATGACGTATTTGGCAGCATACGTTTCCCATACCTGACCAGGACTCGATTTACACAAGCGTACGGTATGTAATGACTTTATGAATAAATCAGATTATATAGAACATCTGTGGATATCTGTTCCTCATAGGCAATGATTTCTTACCATTGGTTCTCGAGCATCATGTCCCGAAACCAACTATTACTGTGATTTCCATCCCTACGGCTCTATATAGTAGAGCCCGCCTGACTGCACAATGTTCTCCATACTTCACTAGCACCACTGATGTACAATACACTCGTGACGCAGGCCTTCACCACTATATATTATTAATGAAGCAGCAACAGAACAACAGTCTCGGTGGAATCTAGGAAATTGCAGATGATCTATCATGGAAAGTGCTTGTGCCTATAAGGAATGAGAACGTGGCAGAGGTCAGGGTATACCAGTTCTACTATCAGCCTTGGAAACACCAGGGAGGGATGTTGGGTAGATGGAAATGACGAAGAAGTCATTACAGCAGAAATTTCTAGCGACAGGACAGTGAGTCAACAACCAGCTGTCTATATAATAAAATCTCCATCCAACATCGATTATAACAGCTTTAATCAGTCCTGTCAGGGTATGCGCCTATGTCATTAGATATGCGACTCTGGCTTTGGGCACTCAGCACAGTTTCAGAGCCCGTACTACGTTGAACAGCTCTTTACACAATAAGCTTGCTACTACTGTATAACTGTTCCTTATTCATAGACATCATGTATCCCAATGGCCACAGCAGACAAATCTACTCTACTATCACACGGGGGCAACACTAGCTAATTTATCCATACCACTGTCTTCTTCCGTTTTCTTCTTCTCCCCCCTCTCATTCTGTTCTCTTTCCTCTTACTCTCCAGGTGGTGCAGCGTGCGAGTATGAGGTAAGTGTAGCATCCACATAACTAAAGACATGCACCCCCCTCCTCTCTCCTCACCTCTGCTCCTGTTCTCTCTCTCCTCTCCACCGTCTTCACTGCAGCCTGATGGAACATCTACCCTCACTGACAAGTGACAAGGCTGTTCTCTTCACCCACCTCTGCATCACCCCCCCCCCCAATACTCTGTCAAACCTCCTGCTTCCTTCCCATCCTCTTCGGACAAACCTCCTCTCCTCTACCTCTCAAACCTCCCTTCTCATGTACACTCCTCTACCTCCTCTCTCCATCGCACATCCCTCTTCTTCTGTACACTCTCCCCATTCCTGACGCCTTCTCTCCTCCGATCTTTCGATCGTCCTCCTCTCTCTTTCCATTCCCTTCTCTCTTAATGGTTGTCCGTACATTATCCAACCCGCCGAGAATTCTTCTCACTTTGCACACAGCATTGAAATATTCACAGAACGCCTGTCCGTTCATGATTCAGGAGCTCACTGACAATCTCTGGAATCTTTCACAGCAGGGTAGCATCACTCAACTTGAACTGCTGGGCGTCAAACACACACACACACAGCAACACAGCACACCCACACCCACACACACACACACACACACACACAACACACACACACACACACGACACACACAACACACACACAACACACCATCACACACACACACACACATCACACACACACACCACAACACACACAAGCTCAGGATACACAACAATATACACACAGTGAACACAAGCATGGAGGACAGGAGGAAAACATTTCAGGGAGAAGGACGGCTCTGTTCCAAGCTGAATGTAGCATACTACATAGAATGAGTCCATGTATTGGGCATGCATCCTAAGTGGTACGCTAGTATGGATGGATGGACATACCCTAGGTATATTTTAATAACAGGACAGTGTGGTAGTGGGAGAGAGATCGAAATGTCACGCCCTGATCTGTTTCACCTGTCCTTGTGATTGTCTCCACCTCCTCCAGGTGTGGCTTGTTTTCCCCAGTGTATTTATCCCAGTGTTTCCTGTCTCTCTGTGCCAGTTCGTCTTGCATGTTAGTCAAGTCAACCAGCGTGTTTTTCCCGTACTCCTTTTTTTATTCTCTTTTGATAGTCTTCCCAGTTTTGACCCCTGCCTGACTCTGGACTACTTTCCCGCCTGCCTGATCATCCTGCCTGCCCTGACCTTGATTCTGCCTGCCCTTCGGTACCTTTTTGACTCTGAACTGGTTTTGACCCTTTTGCCTGTCCACGACTATTCTCTTGCCTTCCCCTATTGGATTAATAAATATTGTAAGACTCCAACCATCTGCCTCCTGTGTCTGCATCTGGGTCTCGCCTTGTGTCATGATACTAAATGTGCTCCACATCCGGTATGTGGCTGGTGCTTATCAGTCCCAAATGTTACGCAGGATGTCCATATCTAAGAATACAAAAACGTTCAGAAATCAACATTAGAGTTATAAGCTTCTCACTTGTTTCAAAGAGATGTGATTCCACAGAAGTGAGAAAGTCCAATATGTGTCCAGCTGAATTCTCTTTGCCATCTTGGGCAGTTCATTAAAAATACAGGAGGAAAAAAAATCACCGTCTCTCACTTCACCTATCACCATAATCTTTCAGGTCACTTTTACTGCTGACTTCAACGTTTCAATCTTTACCTTTTACACTGACACATTTCTTTGAGAAGACATTGGAAAAAGCCCTAATCCATGAGCATGAATGGTTCACTTCAGCCCAAAGCTGCAATACACACAGCGAATTTCACACGCCATAGATATGCTAATTTGCCCTGTCACACACGAATTTCAGCGGTTAAATATTTGTTTGACTCCAGTGTATATCATGCTATCCCTCTACCACTGTCTGTGAGGGGTTCATAATGCCTCATAAATGTATTTATATGTCACGTTCCTGACCTGTTATCTCTTGTTTTGTATTTATTTAGTATGGTCAGGGCGTGAGTTGGGTGGGTTGTCTATGTGTTGTTTTCTATGTTGGGGTTTTGTGCGTTCGGCCTGGTATGATTCTCAATCAGAGGCAGCTGTCAATCGTTGTCCCTGATTGAGAATCATACTTTGGCAGCCGGGGTTCACGTGTGTGTTCTAACGAAGAGGAGGAAATCTGCCGTAACAGAAACACCCACCACCAAAGGACCAAGCGGAGTGGAAAAGGGCAGCAACAGCAGCAGCAGCAGCGGCCAAAAACCCAGGACTCCTGGACTTGGGAAGAGATCCTGGACGGCAAAGGACCCTGGGCTCAGCCAGGGGAATATCGCCGTCCCAAGGCAGAGTTGGAGGCAGCGAAGGCAGAGAGGCGCTGGTATGAGGAGGCAGCGGGGCGACGCGGTTGGGAGCCCGAGAGTCAGACCCAAACATTTCTTGGGGGGGGGCACACGCGGAGTGTGGCAAAGCCGGGTAGGAGACCTGAGCCAACTCCCCGTGCTTACCGTGGAGTGAGAGGGCGTCGTACTGGTCAGACACCGTGTTATGCAGTGGAGCGCACGGTGTCCCCAGTACGCGTGCTTAGCCCAGTGRGGGCTATTCCACCTCGCCGCACTGGTAGGGCTAGGTTGGGCATCGAGCCGGGTGTCATGAAGCRGGCCCAACGCATCTGGTCTCCAGTGCGTCTCCTCGGGCCGGCGTACATGGCACCAGCCTTACAAATGGTGTCCCCGGTTCGCCAGCATAGCCCAGTGCGGGCTATTCCACCTCGCCGCACTGGCAGGGCTACGGGGACCATTCAACCTGGTAAGGTTGGGCAGGCTCGGTGCTCAAGAGCACGTGTCCTCCTTCACGGTCCGGTAATTCCGGTGCCACCTCCACGTACCAGTCCTCCGGTGGCAGCCCCCCGCACCAGGCTGTCTCTCCGTTTTCTCTCTCCAGTTGCTCCCACCTGTCCAGCGCTGTCAGAGCCTTCCTCCTCTCCAGCGCAGCCAGAGTCTGAACTGCCTGCCTGCCCAGCGCTGTCTGAGCTGCCTGCCTGCCCAGCGCTGTCAGAGCTGTCCATCTGTCCCGAGCCGTCAGAGCTGTCCGTCTGTCCCGAGCCGTCAGAGCTGTCCGTCTGTCCCGAGCCGTCAGAGCTGTCCATCTGTCCCGAGCCGTCAGAGCTGTCCGTCTGTCCCGAGCCGTCAGAGCTGCCCGTGATTCAGAGCTAGGAAGCCTAGCCAGTGCCGTCCGCCAGCGGAGCAGCCAGAGCCATCACTGCAGACAGGATAGCAGCCAGAGCGCGCTCTAGAAGAGCGAGCCAGTTGCGTCAGCAGCCAACCGCCGAGCCAGGATCCGCCAGGTCGAGCCAGGCCGGCCCATGGATCCGCCAGAGTCCAGCCGGCAGGTATCCTCCAGAGCCGCCCGGCCAGGATGCCGCCAGAGCCAGCCGGCCGCGATCCGCCAGAGAGCGCCAGACCAGGCCAGCGCAATCCGCCAGAGCAGCCCGGGCCAGGATCCGCAGAGCTCAGCCGGCGGAACGCAGAGCCAGCCAGCCAGATCCGCCGGAAGCCGCCAGCCATGCCAGGACTCCGCGAGACGCCCGCCAGCCAGGATCCACCAGAGTCGCTCGCAGCCAGGATCTGCGCCTCGAGTCGGGTGTGCCCCTCAGTCCGGTGCTGCCCCTCAGTCCGGTGCTGCCTCCTCATCCGGTGCTGCCTCCTTCTGTCGGTGCTGCCCTTCTGGTATAGTGGGATTGACAGGAGGGTGGTTGTTAGGAGAAGGCCCACGGGCCGCAGAAGGAGGCGGACTAAGACTTGTGTAAGGTGGGGGTCCCACGTCCCGCGCTCAGAGCCGCCACCGCGCGGACAGACGCCCACCCAGACCTCCCCTAAGAAGTTTTAGGGGGTGCGCCGGGAGTTCGACCTTGAGGGGGAGGGTTATGTCACGTTCCTGACCTGTATCTCTTGTTTTGTTATTTATTTTAGTATGGTCAAGCGTGAGTTGGGTGGGGTGTCTA
>NW_019943176.1:81620-84968 GCF_002910315.2 Salvelinus sp. IW2-2015
CTGATCCGAGCCGTCAGAAGCTGTCCGTCGATGTTGACGCAGCCAGAGCCGTCCGCCAGACAGGAGCAGCCGAGACCGGTCCGCCAGACAGGAGCAGCCAGAGCCAGTCCGCAGACAGGACAGCCGCCATCCGCCAGACAGGCAGCAGTGCGATCAGCCAGCCAGGATCCGCCGACGCCAGTCCGAGCCAGGATCCGCCAGCCAGGCCGGCCGGATCCGCCAGAGCAGCGCCAGGATCGCTCCAGAGCCAGCCGGCCAGGATCCAGCCAGAGCCAGCCGGCCAGCGATCCGCCAGAGCAGCCGCCAGGATCCGCCAGAGCCAGCCGGCAGGATCCGCCAGAGCCAGCCGGGCCAGGATCCGCCAGAGCAGCCGGCCAGGAACGCCAGAGCAGCCAGCCAGGATCCGCCGGAAGCGCCAGCCAGCCAGGATCGCCGAAGCGCCGTCAGCCAGGATCCACAGAGTCGCCGCCAAGCCAGGATTGCCCTCGAGGTCGGGTGCTGCCCCTCAGTCCGGTGCTGCCCTCAGGTCCGGTGCTGCCCCTCATGCCGGTGCTGCCCCTTCTAGTCGGTTTGCTGCCCTTCTGGTATATGGGATTGACATGGAGGGTGGTTGTTAGGAGGAGGCCCACGGGGGCGAGTAAGGAGGCGGACAAAGAATCCTCTCTCTGTCTATGTGTTGTTTTCTATGTTGGGGTTTTGTGCGTTCGGCCTGGTATGATTCTCAATCAGAGGCAGTTGTCAATCGTTGTCCCTGATTGAGAATCATACTTAGGCAGCCGGGGTTCACGTGTGTGTTTGTGGGTGTTTGTATTTCGTGTCAGTGTTCGTGCCACACGGGACTGTTTGTCGGTTAGATTCTCTTTTATTATTTTGTTACTTATAGTGTTCAGTTTATTTATAATAAATATGGACACTTTCCACTCTGCGTTTTGGTCCGATCCCTACACCTCCTCTTCGCCGTAACATTATAACACATAATAACAGAGAGGATGCACAGGAAGAGTCAGAAGAAACACTCCTGTGTTCACACACACTTCTATCACACAGTTTTCATTTTTTGTACATTTATTGAAAGCAGTAACTCCCCTCAATGTACTCTGAACGTTTCATTACTCTATGACCAAGAAAATTGTGACTCTATTCAAAATAGCTTCTGAAGTTTCATCATTGTATGTTCGTTAATGGGAAATATGGTAATTTTTCAATTTCCGGATAAGTTTCTGTTTTGGAGATAAGAGGTTTTCACTCGACAGCGATGTTATATTAGCTCACATGAACCCTCAGCACAGTAGTGTACATAACACATGGTACAGTAAAAAGTAACTCTGCTAGGTCATCTAAAATGCCACGCTAGGAAAGCCAGTGCTCTTTGTAAACAGCCCTTTCTACACKAAGAAATTGGTATTCAAACAAAAAGTCCTACTATATGTAAAGCAGTCGTGCCAAAAGCCACATTCTCTTACACTTGTCCTCTATAGGAGCCTACGTTAAGACTGACAGCCCTCTTGTACCATTCAGCACAGAGACAGGGGCATGGTTGGGACAACAGTCACTGCTCAATGACCTCTAATAAGGACTTTAGAAAAGCACCATTAAACAGAACGAGAGAGAGAAAGAGGGAGAGAAAGAGAGAGAGAGAGAGAAAGAATCACCAGACCTGGCCCTCAAGAATAGACAGGCTATGTGCACACTGCCCACAAAATGAGGTGGAAACTGAGTTGCACTTCCTAACCTCCTGCCAAATGTATGGCCATATTAGAGACACATATTTCCCTCAGATTACACAGACCCACAAAGAATTTAAAAACAAATCCAATTTTGCTAAACTCCCATATCTACCGGGTAAATACAACAACCCATATTTATGTTTATTTATTTTCCCTTTTGTACTTTAACCATTTGCACATCGTTACAACATTGTATATATACATAATATGACATTTGTAATGTCGTTATTCTTTTGGAACTTCTGTGAGTGTAATGTGTACTGTTCATTTTTATTGTTTATTTCACTTTTGTATATTATCTACTTCACTTGTTTTGGCAATGTTAACATGTGTTTCCCATGCCAATAAAGCCCCTTGAATTGAATTGAGCGAGAACAAAGAAAGAGGCAGTGAGTGAGTGAGTGAGAGATGGAGAGAGAGGAGACGAAGGAAGAGGAGAGAGAGGAGAGGAGACGAGAAGAGAGAAGAGAGAGACGAGCCGAGAGAGAGAGAGGGAAGAATCTCAGAGGCCTTGGTGGGGATGGTCATCCGAAGCCCAGCCAATATGCATTTAATCCCAATTGAAACATTCAGATTGGAGGTGCTAGATTGCTGAAGGAAAAACTTCTATTAAACATGGTGATTTAGACAGATTCAAGTCAACACATTCATACTGGTAATACATAGTCTTAAGGGAAATATCTTGCTCCAGGTTTATTAGATGAATACCATACCAACATGATCCGCACTTGTCAAAATAAATTGTTGATGATACTGGTATTTGTGAAAGTAACAAGATGTATTATTTCCTAGCCTTATTAGCAGAGTACCGTATGCCTCCAACTCCTGTGGATGTGTTTTTTAATTGGCTGTAGGCCTGTGTGCTTGGCCAAAAGCCACTTATCAGTTGATCAAGGTTACCAGATAGCGTGGCTAGGACTCATAATTAGCTCGTCTCTTATTAGCTCTAAACAGAGCAGCTTTAAGCCTCTCAATAAAAACGTCTACACAGGTCACAACAAACCATCAATTAACCACCTGATCACAGCTGAGGTCATGAGCAACCTCTCTTACTCTCTCTCTTCCCTGCCTGCAGAGCTGGCTTGGAAGTGGTGTTTCTGAATGAATAAAGGAGCTTCTGGAGTGAGCTCCCGTCAGGAAAGAGGATTGGGATTCAGGAGCACCCTTGGCGTTACAGGGCCAGGACTACTGCGCTGTGATGTCTTGTGTAGTTGTGGATGTGTGTGTGTGTGTGTGTGTGTGGTGTGTGTGTGTGTGTTGTGTGTGTGTGTGTGTGTGTCGTGTGTGTGTGTGTGTGTGTGTGTGTGTGTGTGTGATGGGTGATGTGTGTGTGTGCTGTGTGTGTTGTGTGTGTGTGTGTGTGGTGGTGTGTTTGTGGCTAATTCTGGCATGCTCGTAGATCACACGACTCGCTCAGTGAAGAGTACAATAAGAAAGACAGTGAATTCATAATATTGCTAAAAGACCACTGCCCTCACACCACACACACACACACACACACACACACAACACACACCACACCAACGACACACAGCACACACACACACACACACACCACACACACCCACCACACAACACACACCACACACACACACACACACACGCACCACACACAGCACAC
>NW_019943176.1:84993-88402 GCF_002910315.2 Salvelinus sp. IW2-2015
GTGTGAAGTGAGAGTGAAGCGAGGAGAGAGAGAAGAGAGAGGCAGAGAGAGAGAGAGTAGAGAGAGAAGACGAGAGAGAGACAGAGAGAAGGGGAGAGAGGAGAGGAGAGAAGAGAGAGAGAGAGAGGAGGAAGAGGAAGAGAGAGAGGAGAGAGCAGAGGAGAGGAAAAGAGAGGAGGGAGAGAGAGAGGAGGAAAATTAGAAAGAGGCCGCTCTGTGGTGTGAGGATTTGGTTCCACAGAAGAAACGTCAAAGCCAATTATGATTTAAATTGCCGATGTGGAAAAAAACAGGGTGCAGACATCGAGACGGGCAGCTTAGTTCTGAGGAAAACCCTTCTGTCTCCTGTTCTATAACGATAGTAATTACGCGTTAATTTAACACTATACGGATAATACATATTCTCTTCCTATATTTTAGGGAAAGAGGAATATCGTCCAGGTTTAAATAATAAAATAAAGCATGATCGCATGATTCTCCAAGATAAATTGATTAGAATGGTAGAAAAAGCAAATATCCGATAGATGGGTATAGTAGAATTCGTGGTCTAACACACACACACACACACGCACGCAAACACAACTGCAGTGAAATGGAACCGACAGAGAGACAATGAATGCATAACAAAGCCTGTGGCCACATCACAACTCAGATTAAGGCATGTATGCTAAATCCAACAAGCTCTCACAGTCTCACTGCAGAATTAGGCGTTAATCCACGTTTCTCCAAACGTCAAATTTCGAAGGTTAAGGTTCGGAATAGAAGAAAATGGAAAAACAAGTGTCTACCACTGGGGTCGAACACGCAACCTTCTGATCCAGAGTCATGGGATTTGCTCCAAAAGTCAAATTTAGAGGGTAAGGTTTTTGATAGGATTTAAACATCCCGTTTAAGCATTCCAAATTATTAAGGTAATGTTTAAGGTTTGGGATAAGTTTAAAACAAAAACATTTAAAATGAGTGTCTACCACTGGTATTAAACCTTCTGATCCAGATTGAACATTCTGATTCAGATCAAACACGCAACTTTCTGATCCAGACTCATGGGATTACGCCCATCCACCACCCCCGTCCACAACACCCTAGCCTTCTTGATGATAATAGTGCTCACTGTTGTCCCTAGTGGCCAGTTTTGAAYGCTTTTCTCGACGTCCTCAGGACATGGATAGACGTCCAATTTCYAAGTCACTCTTGTGCGATCTGCCTGGCTAAATCTGGGTGTTGTGTGTGTGATAAACTGAACTCATGTGAATGCCTCAGACTGCTAATTGTGTATTCTGTTTAAATATAGTACAGTTTGTCCAGACAACTCCCAGACATCAACTATTCCCATTAGAGTGATTGTAGACACACTGCTTGTCTCCGTTACAATACCGGCCTCTTTACCATGTGAATCAATCCAGCATGGCACGCTTAAAATTCAAGAAATGCTATTAGCAGTGCTCCAGCTCGCATTTCACATCCATTTAATCCACTTAGGGCTGAGACAGGAGAGAAGATGGGTGGAGAGGAGAGGTGAGGAGGAGAGGAGGACGGGAGGAGGGGAGGAGAGGACCAGAGGGGGGAGGAGTGGCGGCTCTGTCAATATGTTGCCAGGTTGTGAGAAGTGTTCTTGGGGAGACATGAGAACCCTCATAGGGCTGGCTAATGAGAACTCTATGCCAGAAGCTCACAACTGGCAACCCCATAAGACTGGCCTGTTTTTTCACACACACACCAGGGAAACCCAAAGGGAAGTGTCTGTCAGAGAAGTGTGTTAGATTTGATCGTGATGTTGAGTGACAGTCAGACTCCCAGAAGGCCGAGGGGCAGGTTGGCTCCTTGCCAACTGTCTCTACCCATACATAGACATACTACAGTATATACACACACATTACTCTTAACCCTGAATCCAATCCTCCCTGTCAGATTGGCTCACCGTCCCTGGCTCCTGGACCCCCTCGTGTATCTGTTTGACCCTCAGTTGCTAAGCCGATCTGTCCACACCACTGGGGCTGGGGAGTGTCTCTATAGAGAGAAACAGGGACAGGGAGTAGGGGCTTTCTAATGCAATACACTATATACACAGACACAGTACAAAAACATCATGATGTACATTATATAAACTGTATAAACACTAAGATCTACAGCATATCAATTGTTTAGCTTTCCAGCAAAGTGGGCTGGAGAATGTTCACACTGTGAGAGCAGGGGGTGGTGGAAGTTGCAGCCTGCAGCTTGTGAGGGGGTGATGGCTCTTAGTCACACAGAAAGTGACCAGATGGACAGAGAGAGAGAGAGAGAGAGACCAGAGTGTGTGTATATGTGTGCGTATGAGAGCTGTAGCGTTCCTCCAGCCGTGACTGCTCTCTGCATTTTAAACACCTTCCCTTCTGTTGCTCACAGCCCCAACCCTGCAGGACGGCCCAATTAGCGTCGCTCGACATTTCACAAAAACACACACACACAGTGTCAATCTGGGCTAAGAATATTTACACAGTCGAGAGAGAGAGAGAGAAGGGGCAAGCCGTGTAGGGTAATGATATCATTCTAAAAAAGGCAACAGTCTGAGTTTAGATCACAGAGAGCAACAACAACCGAGTTGTGGCTTTTGTTCCCACAGCAGTATAATGTCTGCTACATCTACAACACATAGGGCATGGAGATCACACACACACACACACACACACACACACACACACACACACACAGATGCAACGTTAACCTAATGTAAACCAACGTAAACCTAAAACCCTCTTCACACACACACACACACACACACACACACACACCTGTCTCTTATACACATCTAGATGTGTATAAGAGACAGGTGGAGGATGGTCACAGAAGCAAAGCCAATATGCATTTAATCCCATTGAAACCATCAGAGGAGCTATCTGAGGAAAACTTCTATAAACGATAGGTATATTAAATATCAACACTATAGGATAAATACATATCTTAGGAAATATCTCCCAGGTTTAATAATACATAAACATGATCGCAATTCAAATAAAATGTGATTAAATGGTAGAAAGCACATAGATGTATTGTGTCTAGCCTATAGCAGATATCCAGGCCTCCCAACTCCTGTGATGTGTTTTTATTGGCTGTAGGCTGTGTGTTGCCAAAGCACCATTATCAGTTGATCAGGTTACAGTAGCGTGGCAGGACTCATAATTAGCCCTGTCTATTATTAGCTCTAAAACAGAGCAGCTTTAGCCTCTCATAAAAAACGTCTACACAGCACAACAACCAGCAATTAACACCTGATACTGAGGTCAGCACTCTCTCTCTCTCTCTTTCCCTGCCTGCAGAGCTGGCTTTGGAACGTGGGGTTTCTGAAGAATAAAGGAGCTTCTGAGCTGCTACCCAGGAAAGAAGGATTTGGGATTCAGGAGCACCCTTGGTTACAGGGGCCAGACTACTG
>NW_019943176.1:88605-96673 GCF_002910315.2 Salvelinus sp. IW2-2015
AGAGAGAGAGAGAGAAGGAGAGGGGTGAAAGGAGGAGCCGAGAGCCGCATGAGTAAGAGAGAGAGTCATGATTGAGTAGGAGAGAGGAGAGAGAAGAGGGAGGATGGAAAGGAGATGCGAGAGAGAGAGAGAGAGAGAAGGAGAGAGGAGAGAGAAGGAGAACAGAGAGGAAGGGAGGGAGAGAGAGAAGAGACTCCTCAGAGGAGGGAGGAGGGGAGGGAGAGAGACATGAGAGACAGCGGCAGAGATCCAAATTAAATTGGAGATAACTCCAATTATTTCTCCTGGAACTCCAGGCCACTTGACGCAACGCGTGGTAACGTACGGGTCTCATCTCCTTCTCTCTCTTACACACGCTGATGTGACCAATGTCCTAACCGTTCTTTTGTCCGTTGTCAGACTATGATTAGCCTCCGAGCTGATGCTCGCTAGTGCAAAAGAGATTTTAAATGAATGAGTTCAGAATAACCTGCCTAAATAAAGGTTAAATCGTCCGGTCTGACAGAATGACCAAGCTAGACCCCTAAAAATGTGATTTACAATCTAGACAATGTTTTTATAACCTATTCCTCTCTCTGTGAGGAATGTTTGTTTTTGGACGCAGGTAGCCTAGCGATTAAGCTTGTTGGCCCAGTAACCGAAAGGTTGCTCGTTCGAATACCAAAGCCGACTAGGTGACAAATCAGTCTGTGCCCTTGAGCAAGGCACTTAACCCTAGTCGCTGTGGATAAGAGCATCTGCTAAATGAGTAGAATGTAAAATGTTAGCTATGTGGCTGAGTCTGCTATAGGACTGTGTGGTAGTACAGAACACTGAGATGTGAAAAAAACTGATTACTGCTCTGCTAGAATGTTTATTTTATTGCTAATGAATAACCACAGGAAATGAAGCACTGAGGATGAGCTACGGTTCTTTATCGCTGAAACGCACAGTCGACACGAACCTCTCACTAAACGCTCCACAATAATCCTGCTGCTTTATTGTCCTGAGAGCTACAGCAGCAAACAATAAAGTTTATTCAATTCCGAATCTGAGATGGTTCGGTATGTAACAAAGAGCTAAATCTATTCTGGGTGCTGCTGCAAGCTACCACCACTGAATCACGCACGCACGCACGCACGCACGCACGCACGCACGCACGCACGCACGCACGCACGCACGCACGCACGCACGCACGCACGCACGCACGACACGACACACACACACACACGACACACACACACACACACACACACACACCACACACAACACACACACACACACACACACACACACACACAACACACACACACAACCAACACAACACGTACGCGCAAAGATACAGCCATTTGCATGCACACACACACACACACACACACACAGTCCTTTCCTGTACAGATGGGTCTCTGGTGATTGTAATGGAACCACCGTTGCATGGAGGAGCTTATTCACAGAGCAAGCAGCAGCAACTCCTCGTCTGATACACAGCAATTAAAGAASAGAAAGCCTTAAGGCGAGAGAAAAATAAGAGAGAGATTGAGAGAGAGGGAGAGAGAGAGGGGAAAGGAGATGATAGAGAGCGAGAAGGAGAGAGAGATAAGGGAGGAGGTTCTCTGTGCTTTCAAACCCCTCTTCCTTCCCCACCATACAGCGTCTATTTGTCAGACATTAGTACATTTCTTCAGTAGCAAGGAGGGACATGTTGTCTATTGACACCTTGACAATGGCTGTGCTACTGTGCTGCTGTACTCCTCTGCTGTGTTGTGCTGTGGTTGGCGAGATAGACGTGGTGAGGGCTGTCAACACTAGCAGGCCTTGTGCTAGTTGTTATCACACTGTGATCAAAGGCACAGAGATGTAATTAACTACTGAATACTAATTTACAGTTACTACTCTCACTCTGCTATTCTGGACCTGAATCATAGAAACAATATAATATTTATGAATAATAACAAAATTAGGCTTGGGCATTATACCGTATATACAGTATTTGGAAATAGCCAAGGGATGGTTTTTCAATAGTGTCAATACCATTGTAACTATTTATTTGAAGTTTTTCAATACATTTTAATAATAGCAGAACAGGAGTAAGCAGGGGCAGATCTGTGTATTGACAGGGGTCCAGTTTTATAATGAAAGTCAACAGTGTTTTTTTTGCATCAATAGAGTGATCAGGGACGTGCAACTATGGTTTTCCTTCACAGAAAATACATTAGTGCAACACAATTGGCAGAAAATAGCTTTATTTTCATCAGATGACAATGGAAGTGCAACACTGTTTGGCTGGCAGCCACACAAGTAAATGAGCTTACAATGAAAAAGCAAGGTATTTTTTGCAAAAACAATACATGGCCGTCATATTTCTAATCTTTATCATAGAAAGAATGTAGCCAGCTACATTTCCTAATGTTTTGCTTAAAGTTAATATTTTTACCTGAGAAAAGTTGGCTGCTACACCGAGAAAAGTACTGGGAAAAAGTAGCTACACATCAGTCAGAGCATCTTCTACTGATAGGATCCCATCGTTAATTCTCATCCGAGTCAACAAGTGCAACTGGAGCACAAAATTAGTATGATGCCGAGCAGAAATTATAATAACAAGCATTTTACATCTGTATTTACAAAACACAGCAAGATATTTCTTATGTGTTTTATATTTTCTTCCTACATGAAAAATGCAGAATTCTGCGTCAACCCAACCCCTAAATGTAACTTGCTAGTTAATCTAAGTACATGGCTGAATTAATAAAGTTAAGGTACATAATATTGTTAGCTGTCTGCCATGTTTGAGAATTTAGTGGAGATCTGCATGGAGGAATGGGCCAAAATACCAGCAACAGTGTGTGAAAACCTTGTGAAGACTTACAGAAAACGTTTGACCTCTGTCATTGCCAACAAAGGGTATATAACAAAGTATTGAGATAAACTTTTGTTATTGACCAAATACTTATTTTCCACCATAATTTGCAAATAAATTCATAAAAAATCCTACAATGTGATTTTCTGGATTTTTTTTCCTCATTTTGTCTGTCATAGTTGAAGTGTACCTATGATGAAAATTACAGGCCTCTCTCATCTTTTTAAGTGGGTGAACTTGCACAATTGGTGGCTGACTAAATACTTTTTTGCCCCACTGTATGTGTACAGCTATCACCGTCTTGAGTTCCTATCGGTTGTTTTTCTCCTCTCTGTTCTTGCCCGTCTTCTCCTCCCCCATCTACTTTGAATAGAGCAAGCAGTCCCGTTGCCCTAGCGACTCCAGGCTCCACACAGACACATGATGCTCTTGAGACAGTACTGTTCTTCCTTCAGACGAGCATGCGTGAAAACTTTGTCTCTCGTTCACATTCGCATGTAAATGTTCAAACTCACCAAAAATGACATTCGGGAGTTCCTACCTACAGTACCAGTCAAAAGTTTGGACACACCTACTCATTCAAGCATTTTTCTGTATTTTCACTACTTTCTACATTGTATAATAATAGTGAAGACATCAAAACTATGAAATGACACATGTGGAATCATGTAGTAACCATGTAGTATTTTATATTTGAGATTCTTCAATGTAGCCACCCTTTGCCTTGATTACAGCTTTGCACACTCTTGGCATTCTATCAACCAGCTTCATGAGGTAGTCACCTCGAATACTTTTCAATTAAGAGGTGTGTCTTGTTAAAAGTTTATTTGTGGAATTTCTTTCCTTCTTAATGCGTTTGAGCCAATCAGTTGTGTTGTGACAAGGTAGGGGTGGTATACAGGGGATAGCCCTATTTGGTAAAATATCAAGTTCATACTATGATAAGAACAGCTCAAACAAGCAACAAGAAATGACAGTCCATCCGTACTTTAAGACATGTAGGTCAGTCAATACGGAAAATTTCAAGAACTTTGAAAGTTTGTTCAAGTGCAGTCGCAAAAACCATCAAGCGCTATGATGAAACTGGCTCTCATGAGGACCACCACAGGAAAGGAAGACCCAGAGTTATCTCTGCTGCAGAGGATAAGTTCATTAGCGTTACCAGCTAGCTAACATTGAACCTGGTTGGTTAGCTTCCAGCAGATTCATGCAACGACATGATTTGGCACTATGTTCATTGTTGTTTAACTAGCTAACGTTAGCTGGCTGGCTCGTTAGCTAACGTTACGTGAAGTGTGTGATCTTACACGTTGTTTACCTAGCTAGGTTAATTGTTTACCTAGCTAGCTAGCTACATGTCTTAAGCTACAGTGCACTGTTAGCTAGCTAGCTAACGTTAGCTGGCTGGCTCCTTAGCTAACGTTACGTGTATGACGTTATTATTCGTATCCCATAGCCGTTTGCTTTGCTAGTTACAGCCTAATGTTAGCTAGCTAACATTGAACCTGGTTGGATAGCTCCCAGTAGATTCATGCAGGGTAGTAATGACATGATTTGGCACTATGTTCATTGTTGTTTAACTAGCTAACGTTAGCTGGCTGGCTCATTAGCTAACGTGACGTGTGTGATCTTACATGTTGTTTACCTAGCTAGGTTCATTGTTTACCTATCTAGCTAGCTATCTACATGTCTTAAGCTAAAGTGTACAACACCCGTTGAACATGGCCGGTGTCAGTAAACGTAGGCAAAAAAGCCTAATGACATTTTTGCCAGCTGAGCTGGTTAGGCAGTTTTCATGTTATCCAGAGGTAAACAAATCAACGGCCAGAGTTCAAGTGTGAAAGAAGAGCTCTTCACTAGATACCAAAACATTCAAAGACCATTTTCTCAAAAGTGAGTTTACAAGTTTATCAACTTTCAAAGCATAATTACTTTCCCATTGCTCCTCAAAAATGCAGTGTATGATATACCATTTTGTAGAGTCTCTACTTTTATCCAATGTAAAAAACAATTTCACATTTTGCTACATAAGACCAAATCCAGGTGGTGAGTCACATTTGTCTTTTTGAAGGTGCATTTGACTTTCAAATGTGATTACCAATGGTCATTATAAATATCTTTATATCCAGAATATACAGTATCTAGTTACATTTCACACATTTGGGCCTAACTCTTCTCATTTCATAGTGTTTCAGTTCAGATTGTATTTTCATCTGTGATGTTGACTGAGGCATCAGAATAAAGCCTGAAGTGTGACTGCTAGTCTGTGTAACTGCTAGTGTGAAAAACAAACTCCAGTCTTAACCGCCCGGATCTTCAAAACATATTTCCAAGGGCAAACATGATTCAAAGAGCCTTTGGCAGACAACTCCATTTAACACAAGTAGAAACAAGCCGTGGTGTTATGCATGAGAGCACACGTGGATGTGACATGCCCTTGTCTTTTTCACTGTAGCTATAAAGAATTAACACATAGGGAGAGAGGAGGACAGGACGTGTTTAGACTGTCCACTACAGTAGTGACACGGCGAGAAGCCCTCAGAGAGAGAGCGGGGGGAGATAAAGAGGCTAGGAAAGGGGCAGGTTAAGGTCAGTATTGAGGACAGTGAATTATTAAAGAAAACAGAGCAGGCTTCAGAAACACCAAGCATGCTCCTCCAGTGTTAGAGAGAATGTGTGCTGGTTAAGGCAGCAAGATGTGACCTACTGGTGTGTCGACACCAGGTCTTCTACACACCTTAAGACTGTGTTAGCCCAAAGAGCTAAAACTCAGGCATTCGCTCTGGGAGCTATCATGCGTCTTGAGGTCTCAGGCATGGTTACTCATCACACAAGTGTACTGTAGTTCACTTAATAACAAAGATAGCTACTCAAACTACACGACTTTCAAGAATGACTTATAACAGTCGTATCTCAAAAATCCAGTGACAGAGCTGAACCAGTGAGGGAGAAGGCTGAGGCAATCCAAGATGTCCGCCCACTGCACCAGAGCCAAACCTAAATGAGCCGTCAATCTGTCCTCATCACTGGAGCTCCCTGAAGACATATTACCATATCTACTGATTACAACACACTGGTGCTCACCATCAGAAATATAAAATATATAAAATAAATATAATACCATCATAAACACTCTCTGACACATCCTGACAACTCTGAGATATTAGTTAGAACTGATTTTCAACAGAGGCCCATTGTCTCAGTCAGTGTGATGTGTTGTCTGTGCAATCGGGCTCTGGTAATGTTAAGGAGATGCCAATATTGTTTTGCAGAGACAGACAACGTCTCATGAAGATACTTATCTAATAACACATGATTTAACATCCAAAACCACAGTGCAGCACTAAAGCTGTGTGACCACAACAGACAATTTCTCCTAAAGACACTAAGAGACTCTGAGAACCCCTGTTTAATTACTAACATGTACATATTGCAAATGCATCTTTTCTCAGCTTTACAGGTCAATCAATCAATCAATCAAATTCATTTATAAAGCCCTTCTTAAATCAGCTGACGTCACAAAGTGCTGTACAGAAACGCAGCCCAAAACCCCAAACAGCAAGCAATGCAGGTGTAGAAGCACGTCTGTGTCAGTCTGTGTTAGTAAGCAGTGTTTGGGAAGAGAATGACATAAAACATTGATGTCTTATTTCGATGAGAGATATTTCAGTCCTGTTGCCATAGTAATGTTATCTACAACTAATGCTCAGCTCATTAGTTCTCACACAAAGAGAGAAAGGGCGAAGGAGGGAGCGAGAGAGAGAGAGAGAGAGAAAGATTTGTGGGAAGAGAAGAGTGAGAATAAAGTGTCCTGTCTCCTCTCCGATCTCTCATCATTTCCCCATCCTTCTAGGTCTCATACTGCAGTTCCCTCGTTCCCAGTTTAATCTCACATCAGTGAAACCCCTTAATGTCCCGAGCACCTTTTAAATGAAAAAGGGAGAGAGGAAGATGCAGTGAGAGGGAGAGATGGAGAGGAAGATATGTCATATTTTCCCTTGACTCAGCTGTGGGTGTGATGGCAAAGTGTAGAGAAAGAGAGAACCACTGTGAGCAGGCAGGAGACAGCTGGTCTAGACATGAGATCACAAACCACAGAAGCCAATGCCTTTAGGCCTAGGTCCTTTTGGGGCAGAACACATGCGATGTGAACCGCAGCAATGGTGATATGGAGCAGAAACCCTAGGAATGTGCAGGGTCTATGGAAACTCTGAGTGGAGGTGGAGGAGGAGGAGGAGGACGGCCCAGTCTAGAATGTATAGCATGTTTAGTATCGGATCATAGAGGCAAAGTAAGGACAACACATTGAAACTGACTTTTTTACAGGTGAATCTATTGACAAAAGACTTTCCATATCCACACTGACTGACTGGTGATGACTGATAAATGAAAACAACAGAGGCAGTGTTGTGATTTTAATAGTCTCTATAAGCTGCTGCTTTAGTGTTGGACTCCAAAGTAGGTCTTTGGGACGACTGCATCATGGAAATCATAGAGAGTGACCTTCTCTGGCTTGTAAATAACCACCAACACAACCACACACACACACACACACACAACACACACACACCACAACACACACACACCACACACCACACACACACAACACACACACAACAACACACACCACACACACAACACCACACCCACACACACACCACCACACACACACACACACAGGCAATTGCTGTGCTGTGTGGTGTTGCAGCAAACGGTTAGGACCATCCATCACCTCCGCTCCAGATACAGCTATAGCAGCCTGATATATCAAGATGTAAATTCCATTACTACCTCTACTCTTCTCCTGTCACATGGAGTTGCTATACAGCTGGAGAGAGGAGGAGAGGGGAGGAGAGGGGGAGGAGGGAGAGGTGGAGAGGGGGAGCAAACAGAATGCTGCGACAGTGAGGCTGTTAATCCGTTGTTAATTCCAGTGTTATTTACTTCTCTCAGTACTACCATTGATCTGGCTCTGGGATGGTCATACACCCTGATGCCCTTCCATTTAAACAACCACACACACACACACACACACACACACACACACACACACACACACACACACACACACACACACACACACAACCCACACACACACACCACACACACACACACACACATACACACCACACACAACACACACACACAGATTATTGGCTAAACCTTGCTATTCTTGCAAACCAAGCCGTTCATTCCCTCTTTTGACTCAAACCAAGTGAACAATGCACCAGA
>NW_019943176.1:97171-124042 GCF_002910315.2 Salvelinus sp. IW2-2015
GTCACGGCCGCAAGGCATCATAGCTCACACGCACGCCACGACAGCACAGCACGACGCACGCACGCCACGCACGCACACACCACACACACAACACATCACAACAACGACATAACAGACAGCACACTCCTACAGACACACACACACAACATAGAAACACACCTCCTACACACATCACACACCACACTAGCACACACACACACAAACAGAAACAAACACACACTCCTCCATTGTTTAAATTGTGTTGAATATGGTGTTAAAGAGGAAGAGATATCTTACGCAGAGAGAGGAACAATAACAACTATTATCAGGAAATCAATCTAGTTTAATCAAGTCGGGGGGGGGGGCATCACTGTTAGCCCAGAGGATTACTGCTGGGGGGGCGGTCATCAGACTGTTAGACCAGGAGGATTTCACTGCTGGGGGGGGGGGGTCATGCAGACTGTAGGAAGTGAATCCATTAGCTACAGCTCAGATGATGAAAATGACCATGGAGAGAAACTCTTTAGATCCTGATGATCAATATCCTCTAGAGCCAGCTGAGAACCATCCATCTGCTGCAGGGGAGTGTCCCTGAGAACAGACAGGAGGGAGGAGAGGAGAGGAGAGGAGAGGAGAGAGCAGGAACAGGTGTAAAGCAGCTATGTAACTGTCAACTCAAGACCACTGTCAGCCCAATGCTGCACCTCAACAAGTGGTTCCCTCTTCTCTGTCTCCTGTCCTCTCTATTTTCAGACCAGTGCAGAATAGATGGAGTAATGGAGAGGAAGGTTCTGTAGATTATTGAGGTGCAGGCAGTCCAGATGTTAGATCTGGATCAGCGATAGCATGCCGGCAGCACACACCCTGTCCCCAAAGCCAGGGAGGACCAGAGAGAGAGAGACCCAGAGACAGAGAGCAGTCCTGCCCTAGCCTTACTGTTGCAGCTGGGAAAACTGGCTATATGATGAAGAGGAATCAGACAATGACATAATACTGTCCCACCCCCCTTTTGTCTCATTCAAGGGTTGACCCATTGGGKGCCAGGTGGGTACGTGTGTGTTTGGTGGCTCAGGGCGGGACTGAGTTGTAGACTGCTTTACGACATGACTGGGATAATTACATCATGGAAGAAGACACTGGCAAGCCCCTCCTGCTGGCCCAGAGATGACCCTTAGACAGCAGACGGGAGGAGAACAGGGCAGTTAAAGATGAACACTAACTGACAGACTGACAGACAGAGCAATAAAATTACTGTTCACAATGAGCCACCCAGAGAGGACACAAAATACCTGATTAGATGATGAATCTGTGAAGAAGTCAGTTCATCATGGTATGGTTAAATATCTTGTTCAGGCCTTAGTATTTAGTATTTATTAGGATTCCCATTACTCTTCCTGGGGTCCAAACAGGCGTTCAGTTCAGTCAGAGTTCATGTGTTGATGATCTCAGTGCCAGTAGTGTCCGTATGGCAGAGGTCCCTCCAGGTCAGTTTAAACAGACACCACAGTGAAGACCTCTGTAGCATGGCCTAACATACAGACATAAACAGCAGGTCCTCCATCTCTCCATCTCTCCATCTGTAAGGCCTGGGTGTCYGAGTGGAAGTCAAGCGCAGGCAACAGCAGGTGCAATAACCAAATGTTCTTTAATGAACATGTAGAAAACTAGGCCACCCAACTAACACACTGGGTGACCACTACAACAACCCCAGACACGGGGAATACGAAAACAGTACATCAAACACGATGCACGAAACAAACACCACCACTTACAAACAAACAATCCCGCACAAAGAAACGTGTATGCCGGCTGATTAAATAAGCCCAACTAATTAACCCTCATACAAAACAGGTGCGCCCAATAAACACATAAGGAGGGGGAGAAAAGGATCAGTGGCAGCTAATAGGCCGGTGACGACGACCGCCGAGCGCCACCCGAACGGGAAGGAGAGCCTGCCTCGGTCGAAGTCGTGACACCATCTCCCCATCTCTCCATCTCTCCATCTCCCCATCTCTCCATCTCCCCATCTCTCCATCTCCCCATCTCTCCATTCTCCCCATCTCTGCATCTCTCCATCTCTCCATTCTCTCCATCTCCCCATCTCTCCATCTGTCCATTCTCCCCATATCTTTGTTTTAACAATATTTAATTATAACTATATGTTTATAATTTCCAACAACACAAGATGTGTAATTCTTTACAGAGAAGGAGACATATTCAACATAACAAACATTGGTTAGTGTGTGAGTGTGTGTTGGTGAGAGAGCCACAGAGCCTCTAGCATGGCTGTGTCCATATGGACGACAACAGCAGGCGTTCCTATGCCCAGAGCAAAGCAGACAAGCTGACTCTCAGGGAATTTCATGTGATATAATATCTAAATACTGACAGAGAATACAGTGGATTTATTTAAGTACTAAAACACACATTTACATCCAGACACACACACAGGCATACACACACACTTTTTTTATGACAGCCCCACCACACCACATCAAGGAGTGAATACCAGTGTGAATGGGAGCATGAATATGTACTTCTTTAATACTAGGCAGCCAGCCAGACAGGCACATCTGTGCTAGGCAATTATGTTCAGTGTGAGCAGACATGTTGGTAGATGGCTGTGCTGCAGTCTAGTGGCATTCTGATGGCAGGGAGGAAATGTTGTGAGATAACCAGCCAGTCACAGAACAGCTCTGGGTCTCCCTTGACAACCCTCTATTTATTACACTGTCTGGGTAGAATGGATACTATACACTGGAAATACAATGGCTATTGTTGATACCCTGGCTGCTAAAACAAAGGTCTGCTAATCGTATGTGGGTGTGATTGTGTATGTGTGCATGTGTGCGTGTTTGCATTTGATGGTTGTGCAGTGAGGCCCATGGGTTGTGCTGTGATTAATCAACCCAACGGCAAGAGGAGGGCTGAGGAGAGATGAGGAGGAGAGAGAGAGGGAGGAGCGGGGTGAGGCTGGTGCTCTGATGTGGTTAACACGGTGTAGTGGCATGGCACCATCAGTGTCTCAACAGGCAAACCTATAAATCACTGCTAATGACATGGAGGTGGAAAAAAACAGCAAGCTACAGCCAGCTCAGCTAGGATGCACAAGGTAGCTAGGAGCTCGGACAAACAAGGTAGCTAGGAGCTCGGACAAACAAGGTAGCTAGGAGCTCGGACAAACAAGGTAGCTAGGCACTAGGAGGCATAAGGTAGCTAGGAGCTCGGACAAACAAGGTAGCTATGAGCTAGGAAGCACAGGGTATCTAGGAGCTAAGAGGCATACAATAGCTAGGAGGCACATGGTAGCTAGGAAGCATAAGGTAGGATGCATAAGAAATATACTCCAGTGGCTTTTAGAAGAGCTTCTAATAGTTTACAGAGAGAGACAGATGTCTGACAGCATCCTACTGTAACTGACCCACCTAATCTTCAGAGGGTTAAATGAGGTGAATCTCTGCTCTCTCATTGGAGGGAAGTCATAACCATTCTTTAACCATGTTATCATACCTTGCTGTAACCCAAGCCAAGACTCACTGCATACTGTAGGAGTTACATCGTCTATAGACCCCCCCACCCCCCCTCTATCTTACTCTCTCCCTAGCACTCTCTTCCCCCTCTCTCCCTCTCATCCCCCTCTCTCTCTCCTTCTCTCTCTCTCTCGCTCTCCCCCTCCTTCTCTCTCTCTCCCCCCTCCTTCTCTCTCTCTCCCCCCTCCTTCTCTCTCTCTTCCCCCTCCTTCTCTCTCTCCCCCCTCTTTCTCTCTCTCCCCTTCCTTCTCTCTCTCTCCCCCCTCCTTCTCTCTCCCCCTCCTTCTCTCTCTCTCCCCCCTCCTTCTCTCGCTCTCTTCCCCATCAGTAAAACAGTCAACAGCTTGAGAAGGGATCAGAGCTAAGAGCTTTTGGAGAAGGCTCCAGTTGACCATTAGCATGTTTGTCTGCCAGCAACATTTAGACGGAGAAGGAACGCAGGACTTTTAATGAGAGTTGGTGGAAACTAGCCTGGGAAAAAAGACTTTCATCTATAAAACAGCACTGTTCTGTTCTGTGCTGCTGTGTATGAACCTGAGAGAGGAGAGCATCAAGCAGAATCACTCTCCTTTCTCTCCTGTTGTGGAATACACTATGATCCTATCTAAGCATTCCCCCCGTTCACTCTCCAGGCGTAGGCTACTTGCTGAATTAAGTTTGTCCTCAATAAAACAGAAAGACAACGTTTGTGTTGTAAAGGATCTGAATGCATCGCTGCTCTAGTTTGTCAACAGATCTCAACTCCCATCATTACCTCAGTAATACTGAATGGCTGGGAGGAGGTAGAGATGGGGAGAGGTGGGGAGGAATGGGGAGGAGGAGATGGAAGGAGAGGTGGGAGGGAAGGATAGGTGGGGAGGGAGGGGAGGGAGAGGTGGGGAAGGAAGGAGAGGTGGGAGAGCAGGAAGGTTGGGGGAGGAGGGAGAGGTGGGTAGGGAGGAGGCAGGGAAGTGGGGAGCGAAGGAGAGGTGAAAAGGGAGGGAGGGAGAGGTGGGGAGGGAGAGAGAGAGAGGCAGGGAAAGACAATGTAAGAAAGGGGGAGATGGGATGGGAGGAGAGGGCTGGGTCTTAGTCACCGTTTCCACACACGTACAAACAACCAAACAGCCAAGCAGCCCAGCAGCCAGACACAAGGTAAAGGCAGGCACATTTAGCCTAGCGCAAGGCAAAGACATTTTTCTCTTTCCACCCATCATTAACTCAGCAACAAAAACAGATGGGTTTATCCCCCAGCCTGCTGAGAGACACACCATAATATTGTAATGACACACACACACACACACACATGCATACACACTAACACTCACGGGTGTAGCAGTGTCTATGACTGATTGCATTAGATATCAACAGCAGTGAATATCTGATGGTTGAAATTCCAGAAGGTTACAGTACTAATTGTACATGACTGTTCATACAAATGTAGGATCTTCATTTGATCATTATTTTGTTGCTGAGAATTTCTGACTTGTGTGTATTCAAGGTTGAAAAAGGCTACTAAAGTTTGTTATTCCACTTTAAAATGTCAGACTTGTCACGACTTCTACCGAAGATAACCCCTCTCCAGGTTCGGCGGCGCTCGGCGCTCGGCGTCGCCGGTTTACTAGCCGCCACCGATCCCTTTTTCCTTTTCTGTTTTTTTGTCTGTTTATTTTCACACCTGGTTTCAATTGCGTTTATTTCTGTGTGTATATAGGGCACCTGTTACCTGCCTTATTTCGTGCGGGATTAAGCTTGTGGGGGTTTGTTGCGCTCGTTTATGGTTGATATTTCTTGTTCTCGTTATTATGCACGTGTAGTTTATTTTCGGAACTGAGTTTGTTCCTCCGTGCATTTGGCACGAGTTCGGTTTTGTTTTACTGATCTCCTCTGTGAACTGTGGGACCTTTATATAGAGGGATCTGTGCCAATTTTGTATTGGTGGACTATGAATATTAATTATTATATTAAACACGCTTCTCAGTATCCCTGCTCTCCTGCGCCTGACTCCTACACCTCTCACCGAGACGCACCTTATCACAGAAATCCCGCACCAGAAATATGGAGTCAGCAGGAGCAGACGCACTTCCAGGGTCCGTGGAGGAGCGAGTTCAACACCACACGGCAGTGTTACACCGGCTGGGGACCGCCATGGATCAGGTGATGGCGATGATGGAGAGATGGGAGAGAGGTGGCCTTCCCACACCTGTCTCAGCCACACCCCAATCAGTACCACTACCCTCTCCTTCATTGCCTGAGCACAGTGGGATTCGACTCGTCTCCCGAGGGAGTACGATGGGACGGCGGCAGGGTGCCAGGGGTTCTTACTCCAGATGGACCTATACCTGGCGACCGTTCGTCCGGCTCCTTCGGGAGGGTGAGAGCGTGAACGCCCTCGTCTCCTGCCTCTCAGGTAAAGCCCTGGAGTGGGCCAACGCGGTATGGAACGATCCTGACTCGGCGAGGGACCACTACCCAGAGTTCACCCGCCGCTTTCGGGCCGTGTTCGATCACCCACCTGAGGGTCGAGCGGCGGGTGAACGGCTGGTCCATCTGAGGCAGGGAGAGAGGAGTGCTCAGGACTTTGCTCTTGAGTCCGGACCTTGGCCGCTGGCGCGGGATGGAACGACAGGGCCTTGATCGATCACTATAGGTGTAGTTTGCGTGAGACGGTCCGTAGGGAGCTGGCCTGTAGACACCACCCTCTCCTTGGACCAGTTGATCGACATGTCCATTCGGTTGGACAACTTGCTGGCGACCCGCGGACGTCCAGTCGGGCTCTGTCAGTTCCATTCCCCAGCTCCACCACTCCAACACCCATGGAGCTAGGTGGTGCTGCAGCGAGGGCGACCGGAGGAGGGGCCTTTCCTGTGCCAACTGTGGTCGCAGAGGGCACACTGCTGACCGGTGCTGGGGGGGTCCTCCAGGGAGTCGAGACGCCAGGCCGAGCACTGCTCGGACACCTCAGGTGAGTCGGCACCAGGCTCACCCAGAGCCCCCTGTTGGTCACATGTATGTATGGATTATTTTTCCTGAATTTTCCCTCTTTCCCGGCATAAGGCGCTAGTAGATTCAGGCGCGGCAGGGAATTTTATTGACCGCGGTTTAGCGCACAGGTTAGGGATCCCCTTGTTCAGCTTGACAAACCCTTCCAGTGCACGCCTTAGATAGCCGACCATTAGGGTCAGGGCTAGTCAGGGAGGCCACGGCTCCACTGGGCATGGTCACGCAGGAGGGTCATGAGGAGAGAATTAGTCTCTTCCTCATTGATTCTCCTGCGTTTCCGGTGGTGCTGGGGATCCCCTGGTTGGCCCTCACAACCCCAGGATTTCGTGGCAACAGAGGGCTTCTACAGGGTGGTCGGAGGAGTGCTCAGGCAGGTGTGTAGGAGTTTCCATCGGTGCTACAACGGTGGAGAGTCCAGACCAAGTCTCCACCGTGCGCATTCCCTCAGAATATGCCGATTTGGCTTCGCCTTCTGTAAAAAGAAGGCGACCCAATTACCACCTCATCGACGAGGGGATTGTGCGATAAATCTCCTGGTAGGCGCTGCACTTCCCAGGAGTCACGTGTATCCCCTGTCCCAGGAGGAAACGGTGGCTATGGAGACATACATATCTGAATCTCTGGGGCAGGGGTACATTCGGGCCTCCATCTCACCTGCCTCCTCGAGTTTCTTTTTTTGTGAAGAAGAAGGAGGGAGGTTGCTGTCCGTGCATTGACTATAGAGGGTCTAAATTCCATCACGGTGGGTATAGTTTACCCGCTACCTCTCATTGCCACGGCGATTGAGTCATTTCACGGAGCACGGTTTTTCACTAAACTGGATCTCAGGAGTGCATATAACTTGGTGCGATATCCGGAAGGAGATGAGTGGAAGACAGCGTTTAGTACCACATCCGGCCATATGAGTACCTCGTCATGCCGTACGGGTTTGAAGAATGCTCCAGCGGTCTTCCAATCTTTTGTAGACGAGATTCTCAGGGACCTGCACGGTCAGGGTGTGGTGGTTTACATCGATGACATTCTGGTCTATTCCGCTACACGCGCCGCGCATGTGTCTCTGGTGCGCAAGGTACTTGGGCGACTGTTGGAGCATGACCTGTACGTCAAGGCTGAGAAATGCTTGTTCTTCCAACAGGCCGTCTCCTTCCTTTGGGTATCGCATTTCCACATCAGGTTGGTGATGGAGTGTGACCGCATTGCAGCCGTGCGTAATTGGCCGACTCCAACCACGGTAAAGGAGGTTGCAGCGGTTCTTAGGTTTGCCAACTACTACCGAGGTTTATCCGGGGTTTTGGGCAGGTGGCTGCTCCCATTACGTCACTGCGAAGGGGGGCCGGCGCGTCTGGTGGTCGGCTGAGGCGGACAGGGCTTTTGCGCCTGAAGGCTCTTTTACCTCGGCTCCCGTGCTGGCGCATCCGGACCCCTCTTTGCATTCATAGTGGAGGTGGACGCATCCGAGGCTGGGGTTGGAGCCTGCTCTCCCAGCGCTCGGGTACGCCACCGAAGCTCCGCCCCTGTGCTTTCTTTTCTCGGAAGCTCAGCCCGGCGGAGCAAACTATGACGTGGGGATCGGGAGTTGCTGGCTGTTGTCAGAGCTCTGAAGGTGTGGAGACATTGGCTTGAGGGGGCCCAACACCCTTTTTCTCATCTGGACTGACCACCGTAATCTAGAGTACATTCGGGCAGCGAGGAGACTGAACCCTCGTCAGGCAAGGTGGCCATGTTTTTCACCCGATTTAGGTTTACCATCTCCTATAGACCAGGCTCCCAGAACACTAAGGCAGACGCACTGTCCCGACTATATGATACGGAGGAGCGGGCCATCGATCCTGCGCCCATCCTCCCGGCTTCTTGTCTAGTGGCACCTGTGAGGTGGGAGGTGGACGCAGACATTGAGCGAGCATCGCGTGTTGTCCTACTCCACCACAGTGTCCAGCGGGACGGGTGTTACGTTCCGCTGGAGGTTAGAGACAGGCTAATTTGTGGGCTCACACGTCCCCCTCCTCTGGTCACCCGGGGATTGGTAGACGGTGCGATGTCTTTGGGGAAGTAGGTGGTCCACTTAGCCAAGGACGTGAGGGTTTATGTGTTCCTCCTGCTCAGTGTGCGCTCAGTGCAAGGCTCCTAGGCACCTGCCAGAGGGAAGTTACAACCCCTTCCCGTTCCACAGCGGCCTTGGTCACACCTGTCGGTTGACTTCTTGACCGATCTGCCACCATCACAGGGCAACACCACGATCCTGGTCGTTGTGGATCGGTTTTCTAAGTCCTGTCGTCTCCTCCCTTTGCCCGGTCTCCCTACAGCCCTACAGACGGCGGAGGCCCTGTTTACTCACGTCTTCCGGCACTACGGGTGCCTGAGGATATTGTTTCTGATCGGGGTCCCCAGTTCACGTCCAGGGTGGGAAAGCGTTCATGGAACGTTTGGGGGTCTCGGTCAGCCCTTACCTCTGGTTTCACCCCGAGAGTTAATGGGCAGGTGGAAAGAGTGAACCAGGATGTGGGTAGGTTTCTGCGGTCGTATTGCCAGGACCGGCAGGGGAGTGGGCGAAGTACATCCCGTGGGCAGAGATGGCCCAGAATTCACTCCGCCACTCCTCTACGAACCTGTCGCCTTCTCAATGTGTGTTGGGTATTCAGCCGGTCCTGGTACCATGGCATCAGAGCCAGACCGAGGCTCTGTGGTGGACGATTGGGTGAGACGCTCAAGAGAAACCTGGGAGGCCGCCCATGGGTACCTTAAACGCCGAAGGGCGGCAGAAGGCCAGTGCCGACCGCCACCGCAGCGAGGCCCCCGTGTACACACCGGGGACCGGGTCTGGCTCTCGACCCGAAACCTGCCCTCCACCTGCCCTGCCGGAAGCTGGGTCGCGGTTTGTGGGGCCATTCAAAGTCCTGAGGAGAATAAACGAGGTGTGCTATAGGTTACAGCTCCCCCCTTATTACCGTATTAACCCCTCGTTTCATGTGTCTCTCCTCAGGCCGGTGGCTGGGCCGCTTCAAGAAGATGAGGTGCGGGAGATCCTCCGCCCCCCCTGGACATCGGGGGGCGCCGGCGTTATGCAGTTCGGTCCATACTGGACTCGAGGCGTCGGGTGGGGGTCTTCAGTACCTCGTGGACTGGGAGGGGTACGGTCCGGAGGAGAGATGCTGGGTGCCGGTGGAGGACGTACTGGATCCACCTATGCTAAAGGAGTTTCACCCCTCCATCCGGATCGCCCTGCGCCTCGTCCTCCGGGTCGTCCTCGAGGCCGGGCGTCGTCGCGCTGCGGAGCCGCGCGTCAGGAGGGGGGTACTGTCACGACTTCTACCGAAGATAACCCCTCTCCAGGTTTCGGGCGGCGCTCGGCGCTTGGCGTCGCCGGTTTTACTAGCCGCCACCGATCCCTTTTCCTTTTCTGTTTTTTTTGTCTGTGTTCATTTTCACACCTGGTTTCAATTGCGTTTATTTCTGTGTGTATATAGGCACCTGTTACCTGCCTTATTTCGTGCGGGATTAAGCTTGTGGGGGTTGTTGCGCTCGTTTATGGTTGATATTTCTTGTTCTCGTTATTACGCACGTGTAGTTTATTTTCGGAACTGAGTTTGTTCCTCCGTGCATTTGGCACGAGTTTCGGTTTTGTTTTACTGATCTCCTCTGTGAACTGTGGGACCTTTATATAGAGGGATCTGTGCCAATTTTGTATTGGTGGACTATGAATATATAATTATTATATTAAACACGCTTCTCAGTATCCCTGCTCTCCTGCGCCTGACTCCTACACCTCTCACCGAGACGCACCTTATCACAAGACTTGATTTGCCCTAACGAAAAATGTCCTATTGCTGCAAGATTATTTTCCTGCTGTAGCAAACTGGCTCAAATTAAAATCCTACATCTGTATGTATACATTTAGACTCAATGGAGTGAGATAAAGGAGAAACAGAATGAGAATCAATAGCATGTATACAGTAACATTATATTTCCTAATTGAACAGGTTGTATAACCTCAGTTTCCTCATTGAATAGCATGTACATAAATAAAATAAAATTTGATTTGTCACATGCGCCAAATACAACAAGTGTAGACCTTACCGTGAAATGCTTACTTACGAGCCCTTAACCAACAATGCAGAGTTTTAAAAAAGTTAGTTAAAAAAAATTGCTCAATAAACTAAAGGAAAAATAGGAACACAATAAAATAACAATAACGAGGCTATATAAAAGGGGTACCGGTACCGAGTCAATGTGCAGGGGTAAGCGTTAGTCGAGGTAATTATATACATGTAGGTAGGTGTAAAGTGACTATGCATAGATAATAAACAGAGAGCAGCAGCAATGTCAATTTGCATGTGTGTGTGTGTTTTGTGTGTCCGGGTGTGTGTGGGTGTGTTGCAGTGTCAGTGTAGTATGTGTGCGTGTATACAGCGGCTTGCGAAAATATTCACCCCCCTTGGCATTTTTCCCGAAACAAACAAGAAATAAGACAAAAAAACTGAAAACTTGTACTATTCAACTCCCCAAAGTCAATACTTCTTTGTAGAGCCACCTTTTGCAGCAATTACAGCTGCAAGTCCCTTGGGGTATGTCTCTATAAGCTTGGCAAATCTAGCCACTGGGATTTTTGCCCATTCTTCAAGGCAAAACTGCTCCAGCTCCTTCAAGTTGGATGGGTTTCGCTGGTGTACAGCAATCTTTAAGTCATGACACAGATTCTCAATTAGATTGAGGTCTGGGCTTTGACTAGGCCATTCCAAGACAATTAAATGTTTCCCCTTAAACCACTTGAGTGTTGCTTTAGCAGTATGCTTAGGGTCATTGTCCTGCTGGAAGGTGAACTTCCGTCCCAGTCTCAAATCTCTGGAAGACTGAAACAGGTTTCCCTCAAGAATTTCCCTGTATTTAGCGCCATCCATCATTCCTTCAATTCTGACCAGTTTCCCAGTCCCTGCCGATGAAAAACATATCCATAGCATGATGGATGCTGCCACCACCATGCTTCACTGTGGAGATGGTGTTCTCGGGGTGATGAGAGGTGTTGGGTTTGTGCCAGGCATAGCATTTTCCTTGATGGCCAAAAAGCTACATTTTTGTCTCATCTAACCAGAGTACAAAGCTGGCCACTCTTCCATAAAGCCCAGCTTTGTGGAGTGTACGGCTTAAAATGGTCCTATGGACAGATACTCCAATCTCCGCTGTGGAGCTTTGCAGCTCCTTCAGGGTTATCTTTGGCCTCTTTGTTGCCTCTCTGATTAATGCCCTCCTTGCCTGGTCTGTGAGTTTTGGTGGGCGGCKCTCTCTTGGCAGGTTTGTTGTGGTACCATATTCTTTCAATTCTTTAATAATGGATTTAATGGTGATCTGTGGGATGTTCGAAGTTTTGGATATTTTTTTTTATAACCCAACCCTGATCTGTACTTCTCCACAACTTTGTCCCTGACCTGTTTGGAGAGCTCCTTGGTCTTCATGGTGCAACTTACTTGGTGGTGCAACTTACTTGGTGGTGCCCCTTGCTTAGTGGTGTTGCAGACTCTGGGGCCTTTCAGAACAGGTGTATATATACTGAGATCATGTGACAGATCATGTGACGCAATTATGTGACTTCTGAAGGTAATTGGTTGCACCAGGTCTTATTTAGGGGCTTCATAGCAAAGGGGCGGAATATATATGCACGCACCACATCTCTGTTTTTTTGTTGTTGAATTTTTAAAGTTATTTTTTTAATTTCACTTCACCAATTTGGACTATTTTGTGTATGTACATTACATGAAATCTAATATAAATCTATTTAAATTACAGGTTGTAATGCAACAAAATAGGAAAAATGCCAAGGGGGTGAACACTTTTGCAATGCACTGTACAGCCTGTGCAAGAGAGTCAGTGCATTTTTTGAATAAAATAAGGGGGTCAATGTAAATAGTCCTGGTAGCCATTTGATTAACTGTTCAGCAGTCTTATGGCTTGGGGGTAGAAGCTGTTAAGGAGCATTTTGGTCCTAGACTTGGAGCTCTCATACAGCTTGATGTGCGATAGCAGAGAGAACAGTCTATGACTTGGGTGGATGGAGTCTTTGACAATTGTTAGGGCCTTCCTCTGACACTGCCTGGTATAGAGGTCCTGGATGCAGGAAGCTCGGCCTCAGTGATGTACTGGGCCATACGAACTACCCTTTGTAGCGTCTTGTGGTCTGATGCCGAGCAGTTGACATACCAAATGGGGATGCAACCAGTCAGGATGCTCTTGATGGTGCAGCTGTAAAACCTTTTGAGCATCTGAGGTCCCAGGCCAAATCTTTTCAGCCTCTTGAATTGGAATTGGCTATGTCGTGCCCTCTTCACGACTGTCTTGAGGTGTTTGGACCATGATAGTTTGTTGGTGATGTGGAACCCAAAGAACTTGAAGCTCTCGACCTGTTCCACTACAGCCCTATCGATGTGAATGGGGGCGTGCTCGGCCCTCCTTTTCCTGTAGTCCCCGATCAGTTCCTGCTCACGTTAAGGGTGAGATTGTTAATGATGGTGTTGGAGTTGTGTGTGGCCACAGGGAGTACAGGAGGGGACTAAGCACGCACCCCTGAGGGACCCAGTGTTGAGGGTTAGTGTGGCGGATGTGTTGTGCCTACCCTCACAATATGGGGGCGGCCCATCAGGAAGTCCAGGATTCAGTTGCAGAGGGAGGTGTTCAGTCCAAGGGTCCTTAGCTTAGTGATGAGCTTGGAGGGCACTATGGTGTTGAAAGCTGAGCTGTAGTCAATGAACAGAATTCTCACGTAGGTGTTCCTTTTGTCCAGGTGGGAAAGGGCAGTGTGGAGTACTATAGACATTGCGTCATCTGTGGATCTGTTGAGGAGCGGTATGCAAATTGGAGTAGGTCCAGGGTGTCTGGGATGATGGTGTTGATGTGAGCCATGACCAGCCTTTCAAAGCATTTCATGGCTACAGATGTGAGTGCTATGGGGCGGTAGTCATTTAGGCAGATTACCTTTCTTGGTCACAAGGACTATGGTGGTCTGCTTGAAACATGTAGGTATTACATACTGGGTTAGGGAGAGGTTAAAAAAAACACTTGCCAGCTGGTCAGCGTATATTCTGAGTATGCGTCCTGGTAATCCTTCCATTTCCTCATTGAATAGCATGTGTACAGCCTCCTTCCATTTCCTCATTGAATAGCATGTGTTCAGCCTCCTTCCATTTCCTCCATTGAATAGCCTGTGATTAGTGCCTCATTCCAGTTGTCTATTGAATAGCATGTGTACAGCCTCCTTCCAATTTCCTCATTGAATAGCATGTGTAGCCTCCTTCCCATTTCTCCATTGAATAGCATGTGTACAGCCTCCTTCCATTTCCTCATTGAATAGCATGTGTACAGCCTCCTTCCATTTCCTCATTGAATAGCATGTGTACAGCCTCCTTCCATTTCCTCATTGAATAGCATGTGATTAGCCTCCTTCCATTTCCTCATTGAATAGCATGTGTTACAGCCTCCTTCATTTCCTCATTGAATAGCATGTGATTAGCCTCCTTCCATTTCCTCATTGAATAGCATGTGTACAGCCTCCTTCCATTCCTCATTGAATAGCATGTGTTACAGCCTCCTTCCATTTCCTCATTGAATGCATGTGTACAGCTCCTTCCATTTCCTCATTGAACTAGCATGTGATTAGCCCTTCCATTTCCCATTGAATAGCATGTGTACAGCCTCCTTCATTTCCTCATTGAATAGCATGTGATTAGCCTCCTTCCATTTCCTCATTGAATAGCATGTGTATAGCCTCCTTCCATTTCCTCATTGAAACTGGTGAATTATAATAAATTATTTATATGAAACAGCATGGCATGAAATTGACTGTTAAATTATATCTGATATCTAAATCTGGCTTCTCTATGGCCTCTGCATGATGAATCATCAACGCTCAGGTGGGGACAGACCATCTCAGTATGGAGCACAGTTCACAATGCATGTAGACCTATCATCTCATCTGGTAACTTTCTTTCTTGTGACAGGTAGGCCTACATTTGCTGCAGCATAGCCTATGCTATAGTAATATAAAGACAGAATGTGCGTCTAATTTACCCATCTCCATCTGGCTTTCAGGGGTCACCTTATTTTTTATTGAAAAAAAAATATATACAGTTGAAGTCGGAAGTTTATACACCTTAGCCAAATACATTTAAACTCCTGTTTTCACAATTCCTGACATTTAATCCTAGTACAAATTCCCTGTTTTAGGTCAGTTAGGTTCACCACTTTATTATGTGAATTGTCAGAATAATAGTAGAGAGAATGATTTATTTCAGCTTTTATTTCTTTCATCACATTCCCAGTGGGTCAGAAGTTTACATACACTCAATTGTATTTTGGTAACATTGCCTTTAAATTGGTTTAACTTGGGTCAAACGTTTTGGTAGCCTTCCTCAAGCTTCCCACAATAAATTGGGTGAATTTTGGCCCATTCCTCCTGACAGAGCTGGTGTAACTGAGTCAGGTTTGTAGGCCTCCTTGCTCGCACACGCTTTTTCAGTTTTGCCCACAAATTTTCTACGGGATTGAGGTCAGGGCTTTGTGATGGCCACTCCAATACCTTGACTTTGTTGTCCTTAAGCCATTTTCCACTTCTTGGAAGTATACTTGGGGTCATTGTCCATTTGGAGACCCATTTGTGACCAAGCTTTAACTTCCTGACTGATGTCTTGAGATGTTGCTTTCAATATATCGACATAATTGTCCTTCTCTGATGCCATCTATTTTGTGAAGTTCACCAGTCCCTCCTCCCCACAACATGATGCTGCCACCCTCGTGCTTCACGGTTGGGATGGTGTTCTTCGGCTTGCAAGCCTCCCCCTTTATCCTCCAAACATAACGATGGTCATTATGGCCAAACAGTTCTGTTTTTGTTTCATCAGACCAGAGGACATTTCTCCAAAAAGTACGATCTTTGTCCCCATGTGCAGTTGCAAACCGTAGTCTGGCTTTTTTATGGCGGTTTTGAGCAGTGGCTTCTTCCTTGCTGAGCAGCCTTTCAGGTTATGTCGATATAGGACTAATTTTACTGTGGATATAGATACTTTTGTACCAGTTTCCTCGCATCTTCACAGGGTCCTTTGCTGCTGTTCTGGGATTGATTTGCACTCTTCGCACCAAAGTACGTTCATCTCTAGGAGACAGAATGCGTCTCCTTCCTGAGCGGTATTTCGGCTGCGTGGTTCCATGCTGTTTATACTTGTGTACTATTGTTTGTACAGATGAACGTGGTACCTTCAGGCATTTGGAAATTGCTCCCAAGGATGAACCAGACCTGTGGAGGTCAACAATTTTTTTTCTGAGGTCTTGGCTGATTTCTTTAGGTTTTCCCATGATGTCAAGCAAAGAGGCACTGAGTATGAAGGTAGGCCTTGAAATACATCCACAGGTACACCTCCAATTGACTTAAATGATGTCAATTAGCCTATCAGAAGCTTCTAAAGTCATGACATCATTTTCTGGAATTTTCCAAGCTGTTTAAAGGCACAGTCAACGTAGTGTATTTAAACTTCTGACCCACTGGAATTGTGATACAGTGAATTATAAGTGAAATAATCTGTCTGTAAACAATTGTTGGAAAAATTACTTGTGTCATGCACAAAATAGATGTCCTAGCCGGCTTGCCAAAACTATAGTTTGTTAACAAGAAATTTGTGGAGTGATTGAAAATGAATTTTAATGACTTCAACCTAAGTGTATGTAAACTTTCGACTTCAACTGTATATATTTTTTTGCAGCTGCAGAGAGTTTTAAAACAGCCTATCACTCGAATATCATTGCTTTAAATCTGTGCACCCACGAGCACTCTCTCACAGTCATTCTCTCTATCAACATTCAAATTGTATCCAAAATAGATAATCCTTATCTAGATTGATATACTGTATATCCCTATATATAGATCTCCTAGACTACCTCTTTCAATCCAGTATTAGCCTTATATTTAGCTAATTACTGATGATGGATAATATTTATTTATTTAACCTTTATTTGACTAGGCAAGTCCGTTAAGAACAAATTCTTATTTACATAAGTGAAATACCCCGGCCAAATCCTAACCCGGAAATACCCCGGCCAAACCCTACCCCGACCAAACCCTAACCCAGACGATGCTGGACCCTATGGGACTCCCAATCACGTCCGGTTGTGATACGGCTGTGGAATCGAACCAGGGTCTGTAGTGATGCCTCTAGCACTGAGATGCAGTGTCTTASACCACTGCACCACTCGGGAGCCCCTAATAAGCTTCTAACTTATACCCTCTCTGTGCTCCGCTGGCCTCTCCTTAAAAACCGCTCCTTAGCTCTTGGAGTCCCATGCAGGAAAAGCTAGACTAGAAAAGCTTGCTGGACATAATTTTTTTGCATTTCTTATACCAATAGACTATGCGAAGAGGGATGCAACCAATTTGTTGCTGAATGTTAAATAGAACTCACAGGTAGTTTGAAAGAAGAGAGAACACGCGATGGCGGTAGGCTATAACAGTCATTTATTCAGACCCATAAACATTCAATCTTCGTGAAGAGAAGTGAAAGCCTTCTGCATCTAATTATAGTCCTATATTATTCAAGGATGTCATTAAAATGATGGACAACAAAACTTCTTTCATTTAACTGTTGAAAGCGAGGAAGGAATGAAGCAACAGTAGAGAGAGAAAGAGGAGGTAGCCTAATAACATTAGAGGAAATATTATGAACGGTATATATGCGTCAGTCTACTAATTAAACAAATAGGCGCGGTTATATTTCAAAATTAAAATCAAATTTGCTAGCCTATACTTGCAACTTGTTCTCTCCCTGCTTTATCATGGTTTGAACGATGTGTGTAATTCCAGTCCATCTAATACAATACAGTAACACAGTTCACACTCGAAATGATTAGCCTACTGGAGCTAGTTTCATTTATTTACCTAAAAGAGCATATAGCTAGCTAGCTGTCATAAGTAATGTGCAGTAGCTTATATCATATATGTATTGAATAACGGCACAATCATTCGTTTTTTGGGGGGCTTGGGCTCATTAAAAATACTTTAATGTAGGCCTCATAAAATGTATTTAATGTATTGCTCATCAGGCTCAGGTAGCGTCAGGATTGAATTTTTCAATCAAAGCTCTAATCAAATCTAGACAAGGCCTATTTACAGTATATGCTTTACAATGCTTTTGAATGACACTTCCGGTTTTGARGGGAAATACCGGGTTACACGGAGAAAAGTGATTTATTCTCGGGATGGAACATTTGTAAAATACCAGGAAAATATTCAACCCTAATGTGTATAGCATCCTTCCATTTCCTCATTGAATAGCATGTGTACACTACAGAATGTATTCAGTAAGCCCTTGTTTCCTGATTGGACTCCAGTAGTGTCTCCTGACTGGCTGAGTATAAATAGAACAGAGGCTTCACATTCTACTGTACATAAACTGTCTCAGATATACTCTCTTCTCCCCTTCATGTCCTCTTTCATCCTCTGATACAGCAAGGTTGCTATGTGATATGTTATTATGCACGATGCATTGCAGCCCACTGGACCTGCCTACAGGACAGAGACAGGTGAAGCAGAGCCTATTGCATTTTAAATATGTATAACTACAGCGTAGATCTGCTATCAGCCATATCACAGGACAGAGGAAGGGTCTTCTGAGTCTGTAGATCAATTGTTGCAGTCTCCATTGTCTCCAGGTTAGCCAATCCAAACCTCTGTTAAACAAATCTTTGGGAATGTAAAAAGGTAAAGAAACACATATAGGCAACTTCTGATTTTTTTTATAACTGAATCAAATCACACCTTGAACACGTTTCATTTAAAAAAACTTCTGGGATATATCATTTAAATTTGGAAGAGATGTGATCATATTCTGAGATTAACCGTATGTTATAAATCTCGCATTATGTGATTATCCTAGCTGAGTTTTAATGGGAATACTGAAACAAAGGGATTTCATGGAAGCCCTCCCTCTCCTGCCCCCTCCTCTCTCCCTCCTGCCACCCTCCACAGAGTCTTATGGGGGGAGAATTCCCATAGGAAGATCACTGAGAGTCCCTTCAATAAAGGGGATTAGAGATTTTCCCCTGCGCGCCCAACTGTTTCCAATGAAATCACAGCCTTCTGCAAAAGTCATTACATTTTTAACTATTCTTTCAGCTGGATATCACTGTACCACTCTGCATGCATTAGACTGGATGGAAAACATCTACCCTCGCCACAGACTGCAGTGTGTGTGTGTGTGTGTGAAAGAAAGTGAGAGAGACAGATGTGAGGAGAGTGTGAGAATGTCTCCCCCACTATAGCCCTAGAGGCTCTCTAAAGCTCAGTACAGATTTAACACACACACACACACACACACCACACACACACACACACACACCACACACACACCACACACACACACACACACACACACACACACACACACACACACACACACACACACACACACCACACACACACACCACACACACACACACACACACACGCACACACACACAAAACCCTCCCGTGCTGTGGTGCTGATGGGAAGGAAGAGGATCATGTTACACATACAGTTCAATACAGTTCAAACCTGAGCACTCACAGGAGACTGATGCAACATTAATGAGGAGACAACACACTCACTGGAGAGGACACACACACACACACACACACACACACACCAGTCCACGAGGAGGAGACACACATATACAGTGGGGGGGGGAAGTCTGTGAACCCTTATAGTTACCTGGATTCTGCATAAATTGGTCATACAATTGTATCTGATCTTCATCTAAGTCACACAATAGACATAGCACAGTCTGCTTAAACTAATAATACACAAACAATTTTTCATGTCTTTACTGAACACACCGTGTAAACATTCACAGTGCAGGTTGGGAAAAGTATGTGAACCCTTGGATTTAATAACTGGTTGACCCTCCTTTGGCAGCAATAACCTCAACTAAACGTTTTCTGTAGTTGTGGATCAGACCTGCACAACGGTCAGGAGGAATTTTGGACCATTCCTCTTTACAAAACTGTTTCAGTTCAGCAATATTCTTGGGATGTCTGGTGTGAACCGTTCTCTTGAGATCATGCCACAGCATCTCAATCGGGTTGAGGTCAGGAGTGACTGGGCCACTCCAGAAGGTGTATTTTCTTCTGTTCAAGCCATTCTGTTGTTGATTTACATCTGTCTAATGGGTTGTTGTCCTGTTGCATCACCTAACTTCTGTTGTTGACCTAACTTCTGTTGTGGACCTAGCCTTACATTCTCCTGCAAAATGTCTTGATAAATTTGGGAATTCATTTTTCCGTCGATGATTGCAAGCTGTCCAGGCCCTGAGGCAGCAAAGCAGGCCCAAACCATGACGCTCCCTACACCATACAGTTGGGATGAGGTTTTGATGTTGGTGTGCTGTGCCTTTTTTTCTCCACACATAGTGTTGTGTGTTCCTTCCAAACAACACAACTTTAGTTGAATCTGTCCACAGAATATTTTGCCAGTAGGGCTGTGGAACATCCAGGTGCTCTTTAGCAAACTTCAGATGTGCAGCAATGTCTTTTTTCTTGTTTAGTGTTTTACGTATTGTAGACTCGTCAACAGAGATGTTAGCATGTTCCAGAGATTTCTGTAAGTCTTTAGCTGAGACTCTAGGATTCTTCTTAACCTCATTGAGCATTCTGCACTGCGCTCTTGCAGTCATCTTTGCAGGCCGGCCACTCCTAGGGAGAGTAGCAACAGTGCTGAACTTTCTCCATTTATAGACAATTTGTCTTACCGTGGACTGACTTTTAGAGATACTTTTGAAACCCTTTCCAGCTTTATGCAAGGAAACAATTCTTAATCTTAGGTCTTCTGAGATCTCTTTTGTTCAAGGCACGGTTCACATCAGGCACTGCTTCTTGTGAATAGCAAACTCAAATCTTGTGAGTGTTTTTTATGGGGCAGGGCAGCTCTAACTAAAATCTCCAATCTCATCTCATTGATTGGACTCCAGGTTAGCTGACTCCTGACTCCAGTCTATTATCTATTTGTCTATTGTTGTMACTTAGATGAAGGTCAGATCAAATTGTATGTACAATTTATGCAGAAATCCAGGTAATTCCAAAGGGTTCACATACTTTTTCTTGCCACTGTACATCATATTCACTTGATAGAAAGACAGCCAGGTCACCCGTGATACAAGTCAGTTTTCAACGTCTAGCCATGTCTGAGGACGTCGGCAGATGACGTGGAAACCGACCACTAGGGGCAACAGTGAGCGCTGTTACCTTCAAGTAGGTTTGGGTTTTGTTAGGGTGTTGTGGACGAGGATGGCCGTAAGCTTCTGCCTGTGATTCCAAAGGTTGCACGTTCAAATCCAGCGATAGAAAGATATTTTACTTTTAAGRCTATACCAAACCTTAACCCTTACCTTTAAGGGAAATTTCACCATTTTCAACTTCATATTCATCACCTCCAGCACCACCCCAACATCAACATATGTGAAAATGGCGCGTTTCTATGTTTTGTTGTAAAAAAGATAGAGAAAGAGTTTCAATGACATCATCAACCAATTAGTAGGCAATGCTTACTCATAATTGATTCAAATCTCACGATTCACACTGATGATGTCATTGGAAACACTTACACTATATATACAAAAGTATGTGGACACCCCTTCAAGTTAGCGGATTCAGCTATTTCAGCCACACCCGTTGCTGACAGGTGTACAAAGTCGAGCACATAGCCATGCAATCTCCATAGACAACATTGACAGTTGAATGGCCTTACTGAAGAGCTCAATAACTTTCAACGTGGCACCGTCATAGGATGCCACCTTTCCAACAAGTCAGTTTGTCAAATTTCTGCCATGGTAGAGCTGCCCTGGTCAACTGTAAGTGCTGCTATTGTGAAGTGGAAACATCTAGGAGCAACAACGGCTCAGCCGCGAAGTGGTAGGCCACATCCGCACTCAGAGGTCCCATTCTGTGAGCTTAAGTGCATAAAAATCATCTGTCCTCAGTTGCAACACTGCCTCTGYAAGCATTGTCTGGAAGCATTGTCACCACAAGAACAGTTAGTCAGGAGCTTCATGAAATGGGTTTCCATGGCCGAGCAGCCGCACACAAGCCTAAGATCCCCATGCGTAATGCCAAGCGTCGGCTGGGTGGTGTAAAGCTTGCCGCCATTGGACTCTGGAGCAGTGGAAACACGTTCTCTGGAGTGATGAATCYCGCTATACCATCTGGCAGTCTGACGGACATACCTGGGTTTGCCGGATATAATGGTCTGGGGCTTTTTGTCATAGTTCGGGGTAAGCCCCTTAGTTCCAGTGATGGGAAATCTTTATGCTACAGCATACAATGACATTCTAGATGACTCTGTGCTTCCAACTTTGTGGCAACAGTTTGGGGAAGGTCCTTTCCTGTTTCAGCATGATAATGCCCCTGTGCACAAAGCGAGGTCCACACAGAAAATGTTTGTCGAGATCGGTGTGGAAGAACTTGATTGGTCTGCACAAAACCCTGACCTCAACTCCTTCGAACACCTTTGGGATGAATTGGAATGCCGACTGCGAGCCAGGGCTAATCGCCCAACATCAGTGCCCGACCTCACTAATGCTCTTGTGGCGGAATGGATGCAAGTCCCTGCAGTAATGTTCCAACATCTAGTGGAAAGCCTTCCCAGAAGAATAGAGGCCATTATAGCAGCAAAGGGGGGACCAATTCCATATTAATGTCCATGATTTTGAAATGAGATTTTCAACAAGCAGGTGTCCACATACACCACATGACTAAAAGTATCTTCCTCTATCTATTTTACTACAAAACATAGATGTAACGGGTTTTCGTCCTCTTCGTCTGAGGAGGAGTAGCAAGGATCGGACCAATACGCAACGTGGTAAGTGTCCATAATGATATATTTAATAAATCAAACAGAACACTGAACGAAATAACAAAAGTACAAAAACAAACAACCCGAAACAGTCCCGTATGGTGAAAACACTAACACAGGATACAACCACCCACAAAACACAAAGGAAAACAGGCTACCTAAATATGGCTCCCAATCAGAGACAACGACTGACACCTGCCTCTGATTGAGAACCATACTAGGCCAAATACATAGAAAATCACCTACAGAACAAAAACATAGAAAAACAACATAGAATGCCCACCCCAACTCACGCCCTGACCAAACTAAAAATAAAGACATAAAAAAGGAACTTAGGTCAGAACGTGACAATAGAAACTTGCAATTTTCACATATGTTGATGTTGGAGTGGTGCTGGAGATGATGAATATGAAGTTGAGTTATTTTTTCTTTCTTCCCTTTAACCTTTTGGAGTTAATGCCTAAACTTAACCTTGGAACGATACAGTGAAGTAACCACAACTAAATTTGACGTTTGAGAAACATGGATGAACTGTGAGAGCTTATTGGAGAAAGAATCACACACACACTAACTGAGAATAATGTGGCACACTAATACACATTAAGACAACATTCAGACAAATAATTACAAAACGACATGCTCACCTCTGTCCTGTCAACTCAAATCATAATAAACTCTATGTGATTACAAAACTGTCTAAACACTCAATTTAAATCACTTTGGCTAAGAATGGAGCTTTTTTTTCCTCAAACGATTACATTATATTGTTTTTATAGTTCATGTTAAAAGCCCTGAGTAATTGTGGCAACCCCATGAAAAACAGCTCTAGCTAGACCAGTAAACATTTTAAGACACGCTGACACGCTCAGACGGCAACTAATTCTTCTAAATGTTAGAGAAATTAGCCAGAGAGTGAGGTAAGTAGCCACCTGGAGCTAAGGGCTGAGAGAGAGCTGGAGAGAGAAACAGCAAGGGGGAGGGAGAGGGGGAGAGAGACAGCAAGAGAGAGAGAGTGAGGGGTGGAGAGAGCGAGTGAGAGAGAGAAAGAGAGATAGTGGAGAGGAGAGCGAGAGAGAGACAGAGAGAGGGGATGAAGGAGGGAGAGAAGACAAGAGAGAGGGGATGAAGGAGGGAGAGAGGACAGAGAGAGGGGATGAAGGAGGGGAGACGGAGAGGGGGATGAAGGAGGAGAGAGAGGACAGGGAGAGAGGGGGATGAATAAGGAGGGAGAGCGAGACAGAGAGGAGGGGATGAAGAGGGAGAGAGACGGAGGAGGGGGATGAAAGAACGAAGAGCGGAGAGAGGGATGAGAGGAGGAGAGAGGAGACGGAAGAGAGGGGGATGAAGGAGGGAGAGTAGAGAAGTGAGAGAAGGGGGATGAAGGGAGGGAGAGAGAGATGGAGAGAGGGGATGAAGGGAGGAGGAGACGGAGAGAGGGGATGAAGGAGGGAGAGAGACGGAGAGAGGGTGATGAAGGAGGATGAGAGAGAGAAAAGGAGAGACGGTGAGAGAGGGAGAAAGCGAGGAAAGTGAAAGTTACACTAAATACTCAGTAGTCAGGTGCTGCCACTGACTGTCTAAAACTCCAGAGACTCAGGGAGGACTGAGAGAGGGGTGAGCACAGTGTGTGTGTGTGTCCTGGGGGAGGACTGAGAGAGGGTGAGCACAGTGTGTGTGTGTGTCCTGGGGGAGGACTGAGAGAGGGTGAGCACAGTGTGTGTGTGTGTGTCCTGGGGGAGGTCTGTGAGTGAGTGAGCACTTCATTTAACGATAATAGATAGAAGAGGGAGATGAGCGGTCCCCTATCTTCTAATGTCCGTCTGTATCCAAAAGTCCTCCTCTCACAGTGACAGAGCAACACAGATAACTGGCTGACAGACTGGGATTCCTAGAAACACTCTGTGCAAGGAGATCAGCCCAATGCCATGTCCACCTCGAGCCTCTGCTCCTACTCTAGTGTCTTAAAAAGATAGGCTGGTGAAGGTAAACATCAATCGAATGACACATTTAACAGATGCCCGTCTCCTCCTGTTGCTAAGCAACATTAATTCAGAGGTTCCAAGAAAGGTGTGTGAGTTGTGACAGGTACACGTGTACCATCACGTGTACCTGTGTAACTAGCTAAAATAACATGTACTGTGTTACTAATTTACGAGGATATAATATATATATATATTTTAAATTATGTCATATTATTATGATAAACACATTTTGCTATAGTTAGCTTTCTCCAGATGGTTGATCGTTATAGATGTGAACGTTTTCTCACCCCCGTACTTTCACCCTTGTGTGGACCGAAAATACCCGCAGTTCCCCACAAGGATAGTAAAACAAAGATAATTCTCCCTTTTGGGGACATTTCCCACATCCCTAAGAGGACAAAGACTATTTTAAGCTTAGGGGTTAGGTTTAGGGTTAGGGTTACAATTAGATGTCTTTTTTGATAATTGTTATTAATGATGTAATTATAAAATATATGAATAATATTCCAGGCCATTTGGTCATTGACTGCAGGTAATAGGACGTGAGCTCAGTACAGAAGACTAACACAGAGAAATTAAAGTATCTAGACTAACACAGAGAAATGTAAGTATCTAGGCTAAAACAGAGAAGTTTAAGTATCTAGACTAAAACAGAGAAATGTAAGTATCTAGGCTAAAACAGAGAAGTTTAAGTATCTAGACTAAAACAGAGAAATGTAAGTATCTAGAAGAGAGAGATATTTTTTTCATTTTCACAGTCAAATTAAGTTAGTTTGGTGCTGTTTTTCATTTATTTCACAGTCAGATTAGCCTTGGTGTGTTTTTTCATTATTTTCCAGTCAGATTAGCCTTGGTGTGTTTTTCATATTTATTCCAGTCATATTAGCCTTGGTGCTGTTTTTCATTTATTTCATCAGATTAGCTGGTGTGTTTTTTCATTTATTTCACAGTCAGATTAGCCTGGTGTCGTTTTCATTTATTTCACCAGTCAGATTAGCCTTGGTGTTGTTTTTCATTTATTTCACACCAGTCAGATTGTCTTGGTGCTGTTTTTTATTTTTTTTATTTCACCTATCAGATGATTTAGCCTTGGGCTGTTTTTTGTTTTCTTTATTTCCCCAGTCAGATTAGCCTTGTGCGTTTTTCATTTTATTTCCCCAGTCAGATTAGCCTTGGGTGCTGTTTTTCATTATTTATTTCACCAGCAGTCAGAATTAGCCTTGGTGTGTTTTTTCCCCTCCCTTTGATGCTCTGCTAGGCATCTAAATTATATTCTGGGTTGGAAAGCCTTATGAGAAACATTCACTCCCAGTTGTTTTGTGATTCCTATCTTCAAGTCATGCTTTTTGTTGTTAGAAGGAGGGGAGATGAGGGCCTATATGCAATGGTTTCAATGGCATGTGGTATTATTATTCGTATCGAAAATGTTGTGAAATATTTCACAAGTTGTTGGACAGAATAAGTACCATGAATACCATACAGTTTACTATATTTCCAGGTAAATAAAGGAAGTTAGTTGTCCCACTGTGGTGGCCATTGGCCAACAAAGCCATCCTCATACTGTTTGTGTTCTGGTCTACAATCAGAGCAGGGGGAAGTTTGGCATCTCTTCTCTCTACTGACAGACATGGACTGCCATAGATACTGCAGCGCATCGTAGAATATCACGTTACACACTGATGCTGTTATACACTTAGTTGAGTGTTTGTGGTGTTGCTTTTTGTGTGTGTGTGTATAGGTGAATGTGTGGTTGTGTGTTTTGGGTTCATTACAAGGTTTAGATACTGTAACATCATGTAGATACACATAGTATACCAAACATTAGGAGTACCTTCCTAATTTTGAGTTGCACCCTTTGCACCCCCTTTTGTACAATGACTAGGTATCCCCCTTTCCCTGTTCCAAACAAGGACACAGAGGAGAGAGGGAAGGGATAAGAGAAAGAAGGAGGAGGAGAGAGGATGGGGAGAGGAGAGAGGGGGATGGGGAAGGAGAGGGGGATGGGGAAGGAGAGGGGGATGGAGAAGAAGAGGGGGATGGAGAAGAGAGATGGGGGATGGGTTGCAGAGACAGCTCTCATCCTCTCCCTCAACAACTGTTTTAATAAAACGTACACCTCTCACTGCATTACATCCATCTCGTTTGGTTTAACATTAACGTGGGATGGAGGGAGAAATATTCTGAGGCTATTCCAGTAGTAAAGCCCAGTCAGTGTTGGACAGCAGGAGTGTCTGTCTCTGTCAGGCTAGGCAGAGAGAGGCAGCTTGTTCCCAGTGTTACAGACTGACTGCAATGATCACTCTTTGTTCCACTGTAGACTGGCCTGTAATAAGGACACATCCTCACTTGTCTCTATACTGGCTCTATGTACTGATGTCCACACACACACAGAGAGAGAGAGAGATTCAGAATTAAAACAAGTAAGCAGTGCACTGCATGCACACACACACACACACACACACACACACACACACCACACACACACACACACACACACACACACACACACACACCACACACCACACACACCACCCACACACACCACAT
>NW_019943176.1:124621-129621 GCF_002910315.2 Salvelinus sp. IW2-2015
TAAACTCAAACCAGAGAAATGTAGTATCTAGGCTAAAACAGATGAAGTTTAGGTATTAGACTAAAACAGAGAAATGTAAGTATCTAGACTAAACAGAGAAATGTAAGTATCTAGGCTACAAACAGAGGAAGAATTTAGATACAGATGTAAGTCTAGGCTAAAACAGAGAAGTTTAAGTATCTAGCTAAAACAGAGAAATGTAAGTATCTAGACTAAAAACAGAGAAATGTAAGTATCTAGACCTAAAACAGAGAAATGTAAGTATCTAGGCTAAAACAGAGAAGTTTAGTATCTAGACTAAAACAGAGAAATGTAAAGTATCTAGACTAAAACAGAGAAATGGTAGTATCTAGGGCTAAAACAGAGAAGTTTAAGTATCTAGACTAAACAGAGAAAATGTAAGTATCTAGACTAAAACAGAGAAAATGTAAGTATCTAGGCTAAAACAGAGAAGTAAGTATTTAGGCTAAAAGAGAAGTTAAAGTATTAGACTAAAAAGAGAAATGTAAGTATCTAGACTAAACAGAGGAAATGTAAGTATCTAGACTAAAAGAAAATGTAAGTATCAAGGCTAAAACAGAGAAGTTTAAGTAATCTAGACTAAAACAGAGAAATGTAAGTATCAGGACTAAACCCAGAGAGAAATGTAAGTATCTAGACTAAAACGAAGGCGCTATTAAGAGACTCTAATTTTAGTCCATTAACAGTTTTGGGTCATCTCTCTTAATCATTTTCATTCTCCCTCTGCTCTAAGACGTCCCCTACGAAATGCGGGTTAGATGAGGATGGGGAAGCAGGGACTTTAAGATAACACAAAAACCTGTTCCCTGATGAAGGCGAAACACATTGGTAACAATTAAACAAGTATTTTGAAGGCAAGTCTATTGTCCCCTATTGTCACACACACACACACACACACACACACACACACACACAACACACACACACACCACCACACACACACACAACACACACACACACACACACACACACACACACACACACACACACATCATAGAAAGACAGACAGCCACTCTGATTCCTTCCATTCTCTCAGCGTCCATTACTGTCAGAAACATCCCATCACCACACAGCAGCATGCAGGGCTCTACACACCACCTCTGGCAGCGCTGTCCCTATTTTACTCTATATACCTGTAGTATATCACTGGCCTTCGCCCCCCTGCATCTGTTATTTAGAGGGGTTGGGTTAAATGCTGAAGACACATTTCAGTTGAAAGCATTCAGTTGTACAAGTCATATTAGGCTTTTGGTGCTGAATTTCATTTATTTCACCAGTCAGATTAGGCTATTGGTGCTGTTTTTTTATTTTTCACCGTCAGATTGGCATTTGGGTGTTTTTTCATTTATTTCACCAAGTCATTAGCCTTTATGCTTTTTACCTTTATATTGACAGTCAGATTAGGGTATTCGGTGCTGTTTTCATTCATTTCACCAGTCAGATTAGGCTATTTGGTTCTGTTTTTCATTTTATTCACCAGTCAGATTAGTGTTGTTGCGTTTTTCATTTATTTTCACCAGATAAGATTAGTCCTGGTTCTGTTTTTCATTTTTGATTTCCCCAAACAACACATACACACATACACATACACACACACTCTAGCAGTGGAAGAATGCTTTCCATAAGTATCTGTAGGACAGTTGGACTGCCTGTCTGAAATGTGTTTAGATTTTACTCACACACTGCATTCTCCATACCACAGCCCTAACCTATCAGAACATCATGAACATCACAAAGTGTTCAGGCCTCAGTCTAACGTTGATCTTTACTGGTGATATACACTGAGTGTACAAAACATTAAGAACACCTTTTTCTATGACATAGACTGACCAGGTGAATCTAGGTGAAAGCTATGATCCCTCATTAATGTCACATGTTAAATCCACTTCAATCACTGTAGATGAAGGGGAGGAGACAGGTTGAAGAAGGATTTTTAAGCCTTGAGATTGTGTGTGTGTCATTCAGAGGGTGAATGGGCAAGAGAAAATATTGAATTGCCTTTGAACGGGGTATGGTAGTAGCTGCTAAGCTTGTGTCAAGAACTGCAACGCTGCTGGGGTTTTCATGCTCAACAGATTCCTTTGTGTACCAAAAACAGTCCATCACCCAAAGGACATACAGCCAACTTGACACAACTGTGGGAAGCATTGGAGTCAACATGGGCCAGCATTCATATGGAAGACTTAGGACACCTTGTAGAATCCATGCCTCGAAGAATTGAAGCTGTTCCGAGGGCAAAAGGGGGTGCAAAGGGTGCAACTCAAAATTAGGAAGGTACTCCTAATGTTTGGTATACTATGTGTATCTACATGATGTTACAGTATCTAAACCTTGTAATGAACCCAAAACACACAACCACACATTCACCTATACACACACACARAAAAGCACACYCACAAACACTCAACTAAGTGTATAACAGCATCAGTGTGTAACGTGATATTCTACGATGCGCTGCAGTATCTATGGCAGTCCATGTCTGGTCAGTAGAGAGAAGAGATGCCAAACCTTCCCCCTGCTCTGATTGTAGACCAGAACACAAACAGTATGAGGATGGCTTGGTTGGCCAATGGCCACCACAGTGGGGACAACTAACTTCCTTTATTTACCTGGAAATATAGTAAACTGTATGGTATTCATGGTACTTATTCTGTCCAACAACTTGTGAAATATTTCACAACATTTTCGATACGAATAATAATACCACATGCCATTGAAACCATTGCATATAGGGCCCTCATCTCCCCCTCCTTCTAACAACAAAAAGCATGACTTGAAGATAGGAATCACAAAACAACTGGGAGTGAATGTTCTCATAAGGCTTTCCAACCCAGAATATAATTTAGATGCCTAGCAGAGCATCAAAGGGAGGGGAAAAACAACACCCAGGCTAATCTGACTGGTGAAATAAATGAAAAACAGCACCAAATAGCCTAATCTGACTGGTGAAATTAATGAAAAACAGCACCAAATAGCCTAATCTGAATGGTGAAATTAATGAAAAACTGCACTAAGGCTAATCCGACTGGTGAAATAAATGAAAAACAACACCAAGACTAATCTGACTGGTGAAATAAATGAAAAACATCACCAAGGATAATCTGACTGGTGAAATAAATGAAGAACAGCACCAAATAGCCTAATCTGACTGGTGAAATAAATGACAAACAGCACCAAACCTAATCTGACTGGTGAAATAAATGAAAAACAGCACCAAGGCTAATCTGACTGGTGAAATTAATGAAAAACAACACCAAATAGCCTAATCTGACAGGTGAAATAAATGATAAAACAGCACCAGGGCTAATCTGACTGGTGAAATAAATGAAAAACAGCACCAAGGCTAATCTGACTGGTGAAATACATGAAAAACAACACCAAGACTCATCTGACTGGTGATATAAACTAAAAACAGCACCAAGGCTAATCTGATAGGTGAAATAAATAAATTAAAAACAGCAACAAGGCTATTTTGACTGGTCAAATAAATTAAAAACAGCACCGAATAGCCTAATCTGACTGGTGAAATGGAAAACAGCACCAAGGCTAATCTGACTGGTGAAATAAATGAAAAACAGCACCAAGGCTAATCTGATAGAATGTTAGATAGATACGTATCAAATCAGACTCATGATGGCTTGTCTTGCATGTAACTTCTTATGGCTGGGGGCAGTATTGAGTAGCTTGGATGAATAAGGTGCCCAGAGAAAACGGCCTGCTACTCAGGCCCAGAAGCTAAGATATGCATATTATTAGTGGATTTGGATAGAAAACACTCTGAAGTTTCCAAAACTGTTTGAATGATGACTGTGAGTATAACAGAACTCATATGGCAGGCAAACACCTGAGAGAAAATCCAACCAGGAAGTGGGAAATCCGAGGTTTGTAGGTTTGCCTATCCAATATACAGTGTCTATGGGGTCATATTGCACTTCCTAAGGCTTCCACTAGATGCCAACAGTCTTTAGAACCTTGTTTGATGCTTCTACTGTGAAGAAGGGGGAATGAGAGCTGTTTGAGTCAGGGGTCTGGCAGAGTGCCATGAGCTCACTCAGGCGCGTCCCTGTGAGAGGTAGCTGTGTTCCTTTTCGTTTCTAAAGACAAAGGACCTCTCCGGTTGAAACATTATTGAAGATTTATGTTAAAAACATCCTAAAGATTGATTCTATACATCGTTTGACATGTTTCTACGAACTGTAATTGAATTTTTAGACTTTTCGTCTGGCCTGCGCGTCATGAATTTTGATTTTTTTTAACTAAACGCGCGAACAAAAATGAGGTATTTGGACATAAATCATGGACTTTATCAAACAAAACAAACATTTATTGTGGAACTGGGATTCCTGGGAGTGCWTTCTGATGAAGATCATCAAAGGTAAGTGAATATTTATAATGCTATTTCTGACTTCTGTTGACTCCACAACATGGCGGGTACCTGTATGGCTTGTTTTTGTGTCTGAGTGCCGTACTCAGATTATTGCATGGTGTGCTTTTTCCGTAAAGTGTTTTTGAAATCTGACACAGCGGTTGCATGTAAAGGAGAAAAGTTTATCTAAAGTTCCATGTATAATATACTGTGATCTTTTATCAATGTTTATTATGAGTATTTCTGTAAATTGATGTGGCTCTCTGCAAAATCACCAAGATGTTTTGGAGGCAAAACATTACTGAACATAACGCTCCATTGTAAACTAAGTTTTGGATATAAATATGAACTTTATAGAACAAAACATACAGTTATGTGTAACATGAAGTCCCATGAGTGTCATCTGATGAAGATCATCAAAGGTTAGTGATTCTATTTGTCTCCATTCTGCTTTTTGTGACTCCTCTCTTGGCTGGAAAAATGGCGTGTGTTTTCTGTGACTAGTACTGACCTAACATACAGAGGTGTGCTTTCGTCGTTAAAGCTTTTTGAAATCGGACACTGTGTGGTATTAACAACAAGTTTATCTTTAAAATGGTGTAAAATACTTGTA
>NW_019943176.1:132121-165674 GCF_002910315.2 Salvelinus sp. IW2-2015
GTTATGTTGTCAACTTTATACCAGTTTCTCCCCTCTCCTCCTTTCTCTCTCTTCCAATCTGTGAGTTAATATTTAGTTGTCTGAATCACGTTAATGTAACATCACTCACCAGCCTGCAGTGAAGGATGTTTGTTTGGTCTCTGAAAGGCCTTCTCTGCTTTTCATAATTCACCCATCTGTTTAGTATTTAGACATATCATAATTATATTATCTCAAATTAATCTGTAATCAAACATTGCATTTTGTCCTTAATAAATACAATTAATACGGTTGGCCATATTTGCAGCCTGCAACAATTCAATTAATAGATGGAAAATGTAATTTGCAATTTCAATTAAGACTAGCTCAACCACCAGCCCCTGCACTCTGTCTCTCTCTACTGTAATTCTCAGGGGGAAATTTGTTTTTCAAATTCCACAGCCTGTCTATATCTATGCCTATATGGAAAGTACATCTAATACAGACTTCAAGGACAAACCTTTCCAACATGATGGTCCTTTGTTACCAGCTGCACTGGCTTTCAGCTGTATAATTGTATTTTCATAAGAAGGCACATCTAATGTAATAGTAGGTACAGTCAGTTCTATAGATGACTCATGTTCTCTTGCATAGTCAGACAGACACACACACATACAGTGCGGCTAACTGAGATATTACTAACTGAGATATTAAATAAGATTTTTCATCCAAAGGCTCTTAGCCGAGGTTCCATTAGGCACATTGTGTAATTCATGCTGAGTTATATTCACTTCCCTTAGTCTACACACAGCACTATGAGTGTTACCAATCTAACCACACTAACGTTCCCCGAATGATTGCACCCCCCCCCCCCCCCCRCTCTCCGCTCTCCTTGGTGCTGAATCGGTTGCCCAGGTGACGTGTTATCAAGGGCATCCACCAGGCAGCGAGCTGAAGTGTTTGACTCACCGTCACTGTAGCAAAGTAAAAGCATCGCTCTCTGGATCCACTTAACCAACATGCTCTTTCTCGCCATACCAATAACGGTTTTCTGAAGTACTAGCATGCTAGGCTGATTTGACCCTAAATAGATCCCAGATTTAGCCAACAGTTTTCTATTTGTCTGTAAAAAAAAAAAAAAAAACATTCAAAACAGTGGATTAAACTAGCAAATGGGTCTACATCGAAAGTAGGCTAAACTGTTTATCAATTATGAATTGTGGTTCCATCAATTTGCGTGGCTCCCATGCCCTGCTGGAAGTCTGTATTTTAGGCTCCGCTAGGCTATATAACTCTGGCAGAACATCATATTTCAATAATCAAATTGTATGTCTCTAAAACCATGCCAATGTCAATCAACAAATAGCCTGGAATAAATGGAAACATTCAACATGTTCGATATGGCATGGAAACATTATATTAGCGTGCTAGAGGCATTATCTTTCTCTCTGTCAGTTTATCTCAATACCTAATCACACCACAACCTCTCAATTCCTAATCAATCACACCAGAACCTCTGTACAGATGTAAATATCTCACTAGGTTAATCGTTGTAACCATGCAGTAGTTGGTATAAGAGGTGACACAGCTGCCTTGGAACAGGACATTACCAGCAGCGAATCCTCGATAGATGGCCTACCACAATCACACACTGTCAGAAACACACAGAAATCGACGCGCATAAGACGCAAGTATTTCACAAAGAAGCCAGCCTGTATCGTACCGTTTCAAACTGAAGTTTTCATAGACTCTGGACGAGAAGAATTGATGCTGTAATCCTTTGACTTAAACCTCGAAAAACGAAGATGCGACGGTGCTGTCAACGCTCTTCTTTCTCTCCCGCGAGCTCTGGCGCATGCTTCCTCCTGTTTAGGTATAAAAAAAAAAATACGGAGTGGGGCGCGATAGGCGCGCGCCAACCACGGTTCGCCGTGCACGACTCGATAGGCGGGTTGACTGCCTATGAAACGGGCAAGGACATTTTCAGGTGCGGAAAATCGCTTTACATCCAGGGAACAGAAAAGGGAAAAGGAAGCCTGCGGTCGCTCTTGTCTGGGTAAAATAAAGGCCAGCCGGATATAGAGATACTGTTGGTCATGTAGTGTATGTGGACACCTGCTTGTCGAACGTCTCAATACAAAATCATGGAGTTGGTCCCCCTTTGCTGCAATACCAGCCTCCACTCTTCTGGGAAGGCTTTCCTCTAGATGTCGGAACATTGCTGCGGGGACTTGCTTCCATTCAGCCACAAGAGTATTAGTGAGGTCAGGCACTAATGTTGGGCGATTAGGCAGTTTGAAACTTGGTAGTGAGTGTTGCAACCGAGGACAGACGATTTTTCTGTGCTTCAGCACTCTGCAGTCCCYTTCTGTGAGCTTGTGTGGCGTACCACTTCACTGCTAAAATCTGTTGTTGCTCCTAGATGTTTCCACTTCACAATAACAGCAGTTACAGTTGACCAGGGCAGAAATTTGACGAACTGACTTGTTGGAAAGGTGGCATGCTATGACAGTGCCACGTTGAAAGTCACTGAGCTCTTCAGTAAGGCCATTCTACTGCCAATGTTTGTCTATGGAGATTGCATGGCGGTGTGCTCGATTTTATACACCTGTCAGCAACGGGTGTGGCTGAAACAGCCGAATCCGCTAATTTGAAGGGGTGTCCACATACTTTTGTATATATAGTGTGTGTATATATAGTGATGTATAACGGTTAGCTGCAGATATTGCAGCAGCCTAATCAATCTTCTTCCTGGGGTTTTATATCAGATCCGTTACATCGCTCTGTGTTTATCATCATTAGATAATAGGCCACCTACCGCTGCTTATCTCACCTAGGGGGGCGTCGATCTCTCTACACACTGACAAATCACAGTCAATGACAATACCTGCTCTGCTATTTGTATTTATTTCTAGAAAAAGGTCAGTTTACAGGTTGGTTGACATTGATGTTGTCACTCAAATTAAATTTGAATGGCAGAGGCAACAACAACCAAGCAGTCAACAATACCTGGCATATCACATCAGTTCTGCCGTATAATAACAACCAACAACTCTTACATGAAAATCTAATGGGAAATATATGAAATGTGATCTAATATGTATGAATTAGGAACACAGTAAATAGATTCCTCCACACCTCCAGTAACCTTGACAATACAGATGACTCTCCCCTCCCTCAGGCATGATCCCTGGAGGACATGTGCACAGGCACACACACACACACACACACACATACACACACGCACGTGCACACAACACACACACACACACACACACACACACACACACACACACATGCACGCACGCACGCACACACACACACCTCACAGGATACTGTAAGCTATAGAAACTGTGTCTGCGGGATATTCGTAGAATGGCACAGCAGGTAATGATTTCAATGTGGATGAAATCTTCATACAAACATTCCATTGATTGTCCACAGAGATGTGGATCTCAAAAGAAGGCTTCATATCATAAATAAATAAATGCTATGGAATTAACAACAGCCACCTTCTAAATGTGAAAATATTATCTGGTAACTTGCCCCCCCTAGTGGTAGATTTGAGAACAGCTTTCACATGTCCAGTAAAATGGGTTCTTTGGTCAGATGGAAAACAGACTCTAAAAAAGGCAGACAATGAATAAAACTATTCCTCTGTAGTCTGTCATATTTATTTCCAGCAGTGGTGGGAATCTAATAACAGATTGTATGTTGATAGTAGGCTCTATGAACCCCAAACATAACAGTGTTGTTGATATTGTTTGTTTCTATCTATCTCTCGTCTCATATTGCTATTTGGTTGTGGTTCTGTTAATCGATGTGTGTTGTCTGTTTGTCCGTTTGTGGCTAATGTTTGTAGCTTTTCTTTAATCAGTGTATTCGGAATTGCATCTTAAATCACTAGCCTTAAATCAACTGTAACATTAGACACATCCACCAAGGGTGGGGAGAGAGAGTGAGAGAGAGATCCTACCAACCATGATGGTCCTCAATTTCATGCTAGAATGGTCTTTCTCTCTGCTGCTACTTGAAGAGGACTGGGGCTTGGGGGAGAGAGAGAGTGTCAGAGAGAGATAGAATAAGGGGGGGCTGACTGTAGCCTGTGATAGACGGCTGTGGCTGGGGATGAGACGGGAGAGAGAGAGATGTTGAGGCTGGCCATGTAATGCACTGTGACGAGCAATTCACCCAGCCACACTAGATCTGCTCCCCAGAAATTAGGCTGTCAGCTAACTACATCCATCTCTCACCCACACATGGGCACCCACACAGGCACCCACACAGGCATACACACATGCATACACACAGACACACACAAACACATTTCTGCTGGAAATTATGCTGTCAGCTGGCCACTTCATGTGATGGCCTGGACCTGTCAACCCATGCTCTTATTCCACAGCCAAGTCTTCCACAGGATGGAACCAGACATTTCCATAGAACTAAATCTGCTGCCACAATTAGAAATTGGGGGAAAACTAAGATAAAGATTTTCTATTATTGTAATGATGGGGCAGTGAGTCGGAAGCAGGTGAAACGTTTTAATAAAACAACAAAAACAAGAACACGACACTAACATATGGCAGAACACCGATACACAAGAACAATACCAACTGCTGAGTGGACATGGGAGAGTGACATATAAAGGGTAGGAAATTATGAAGGTAATGGAGTCCAGGTGTGAATCATAATGATTGCGCGTAATGATGAGTGCCAGGTGTGCGTAATGATGAATCCCAGGACCGGTGGTTAGTACTCTGGCGATGTCATACGCCGGAGAGGAGGAGCAGGAGCAGACGTGACAATTATACAGATACATGACTTATAATACTGTAAACATATACACTACCATTCAAAAGTTTGGGATCACTTAGAAATGTCCTCGTTTTTGAAAGCAAAGCAATTTTTTTGTACATTAAAATAACATCAAATTGATCAGAGATATAGTGTAGACGTTGTTAATGTTGCAAATGACTATTGTAGCTGGAAAAGGCAATTTTTTTTATGGAATATCGACATAGGTGTACAGAGGCCCATTATCAGCAACCACTCCTGTGTTCCAATGGCACGTTGTGTTAGCTAGTCCATGTTTAGCATTTTAAAAGGCTAATTGATCATTAGAAAACCCTTTTGCAGTTATGTTAGCACAGCCTGAAAACTGTTGTGCAAAATAAAGAAGCAATAAAACTGGCCTTCTTTAGATTAGTTGAGTGTCTGGAGCATCAGCATTTGTGGGTTCGATTACAGGCTCAAAATGTCCAGAAACAAAGACCTTTCTTCTGAAACTCGTCAGTCTTTTCTTGTTCTGAGAAATGAAGGCTATTTCATGCGAGAAATTGCCAAGAAACTGAAGATGCTGTGTATTACTCCCTTCACAGAACAGCGCAAACTGGCTCTAACCAGAATAGAAAGAGGAGTGGGAGGCCCCGGTGCACAACTGAGCAAGAGGACAAGTACATTAGAGTGTCTAGTTTGAGAAACAGCCCATCTTAATCTTTCTTTTCATTGGTCAGTCTGAGATATGTCTTTTTCTTTGCAACTCTGCCTAGAAGGCCAGCATCCCGGAGTCTCCTCTTTACTGTTGACGTTGAGACTAGTGTTTTGCAGGTACTATTTAGGGTTAGTGTCACGTTCGTCGTATTGAGGAGACCAAGGCGCAGCGTGATATGAATACATTCTTCTTTTAATAAAGGAAGAACACTGAACAAACTAACAAAGTAACAAAAACAAACGTGAAGCTAAATAGAACGAGTGCTGACATGAAACTCCACATAGTGTAACGGGTGTCGTCCTCCTCTTCCTCGGACGAGGAGAGGAGAGAAGGATCGGTAGACCAATGCGCAGCGAGGTGTGATGACATAATGATTTATTTAAACAAGAACAAAAACGAACTATACTTGAAATACAAAATAACAAACGGACAACGTAGACGAAACCTGAAACATGGAACTTACATAAAAGACACGAAGAACTCACGAGCAGGAAACAGACTACATAAACGAAATAACACGCCGAAACAATCCCGTGTGGTGCGCAGACACAAACACAGGAGACAATCACCCACAAACAAACAGTGTGAACAGCCAGCCTATATATGGTTCCCAATCAGAGGAAAACGTAAACCACCTGTCTCTGATTGAGAACCATATAAGGCTGATTAACAGTGATCTAAACACAAAACATACAATGCCCACCCCAACTCACGCCCTGACCAACAAAACATATACAAAAATAACATAAAATAGGTCAGGAACGTGACACATAGACAACTACCTACAAAACCTAAATGGAAAATGGCAACCTAAATAGGATCCCCAATCAGAGACAACGATAAACAGCTGCCTCTGATTAGGAACCAATTCAGGCCACCATAAACCTACATTACCTAGTCATACAAAATCCCCATAGATAAACAAAAACCCTAGACAAGACAAAACACACATACCCACCCTCGTCACACCCTGACCTGACCAAAATAATCCAGAAAATATAGAAAACTAAGGTCAGGGCATGACAGTTAGGGTATAATATGGACGTGGTCTTTTTCCAAATAGGGCTGTCTTCTGTATACCCCTTACCTTGTCACAACACAACTGATTGGCTCAAATGCATTAAGAAGGAAGAAATTCCACAAATTAACTTTTAATTGAAATTAATTAATTAATTGTTAATTGAAATGCATTCCATGTGACTCGTGAATCTGGTTGAGAGAATGCCAAGAGTGTGCAAAGCTGTCATCAAGGCAAAGGGTGGCTATTTGAAGAATCTAAAATCTAAAATATATTTTGATTTGTTTAACACTTTTTTGGTTACCACATGATTTCACATGTGGTATTTCATAGTTTTTGTCTTCACTATTATTCTAAAATGTAGATTATAGTAAAAATCAAGAAAAACCCTTGAATGAGTAGGTGTTCTAAAACTTTTGATAGTCCATATAGTAGTTTATATATATATATATATATGATACGTTTCAATTACCTATCAATCAATTTTGAGACCTGAAGACAGATAAGGTTGTTCATGATCACCTGACATCTCATCTAACCACAAACGTTCCCACAACTTTAGAGAACGTTCCCGTAGGAGTGAAATGCAAGGACTGTTCAAAGAGACTATCCCTTAATGTCAAACAGAACTTACCCAGAATGTGGTTACCATGTTCTCCGAATTTTCAATAGTAATGTTCTAGGCACATTTCATGGGAACGTTGAAAGAACATTTATGTGTCAAAGTCAGGGAGGTTCTGTTCCCCTGGAGGTTTATGTCTAGATCCCAGCTAGTTCCATTGTACAGCCCTAAAGTCGTTTTTAGGACGTCGCCTGATGGTCCCAAAGAAACGTTCTCCGGAAAATGTGTTCTTTTACACACCATCCCTTGATATTGTTGCCGAGCCCATCAAGGCCCAGATTGGTGAACCACTGATTCACTCACAGCTCTTTGTTTGTTGGAAAGGTTAGGAGGACGTACACACACACACAAACAGTGCTTTTAAAATACAATGTTTTCAATTTACATATTGGACACACTTTGACATACATCATTACATTGTGCATGTTCATTTATACAGTAATTATTATTCAACCAGGAGCAACTTTTCACGGCAGTGTATACATTTGAGTATGTGGTTACATCCAATGACCTCCCGTGCCCTGGTCACGTGCCCTGCGGCTCACCTTTCGCACTACCTGTCAGTAACGTCAGAGAGGTCAGGAGCTTTCTGCAACAGTTACCTGCTTAAGGAGACATCTCCATACTCATTTTAGTTGGGTGTGTGTAATGCATTATCTATTACTGTAGTGTAATATTAGGCCTAACCATCTGAGATCTGTATCATCAGCAGCCAGTCAACATCTCTTCTTTCCTCTCCTCGTTCCTCTCCCGTGTCTCTGTGTCTCTGTGTGTGTGTCTCTCTCTCTCTCTCTCTCTCTCTCTCTCTCTCTCTCTCTTCTCTCTCTCTCTCTTCTCTCTTCTCTCTCCTCTCTTCTCTCTCTCTCTCTCTCTCTCTCTCCTCTCTCTTCTCTCTCTTCAAACTTCAAATGCCAACATCAAACTGAAGTAAGTAGGCCTGTAACTGTAGCCGGCACATAACAGCTTAGCAATGGAAATCACACTTATTGTATACCAATGTACAGTAGGTGACCAACAACATATTGACAAATTATAGCCTAACTATAAAACGTGGGTGAGCATCCACACTGAAGGAAAGTTTATCGTTCTACAGTAGGCCTACATCTGTCAACTTAGCCAGGTCAGCCAACTTAGCCAACTTAGCTCATCAACTTAGCCAGGGAAACACAAACAGTAAGCTATTATCGGTTGTCACACCTTTCATTATGTGACAATGGATAGGCTAACAGGTAGACTACAGAATGTATTGGAATATAATCAAATAACAAGGGGTCTATTGCAACCATAGTTGGCACTAGACTATCACCAGCTGCTGTCTCGTTAAACCATCAATGGCGCTAAATTCACCCACATAGCTGATGTCAATTACAACCATTATTGGTCAACTCATTAAAAGATGATGTCGCTCTTACCTTAGTCCTGCTTGCAACCAAAGTCTTTCAAGATATGTTCGCCCTCTGGTTGGTATTATCATAGGAACAAGTTAGTCCTTTTTGAACAGACTAAGGGTGATTTATCTTTTTGACAAACATTCCGTACAATTGAAATAAAGTATTTCCTTGTTTACCACAGCAGTGATTGAACAATATGTGCCAGAAGGGGCGTGGGCTGGAATCAAACCCATGCTGACACGGAATTTTGTGATGCACAGGAAACATTTTAGATGACAAAAGAGTGATCAAATTAAGGTCCAACATATGTAGTTTTTCCTAGCCCATGTGCTTCTGCCTCCGCATTGCTTCCTCTTTGYGGTTTTAGACTGGGCATCTGTAAAGTACTTTGTGATAGCTGCTGATGTAAAAAGGGCTTTAAACATACATTTGATTGATTAATTGAGGTCTGGACCGTTATGGCACAGGGAGGTATTGCACTTGTCCAGTACATTGTATATCACTCACTCCAGTAGGTTGTAGTAAACATCACTGACATCATTGAGTGGTTGATGCTGATTGGTTGTTTCTGCCAGGTTAACTACGGCACTGACGTATAGTTGATCAGGAGGGAGGAGGAGCCAGAGAGTTTTGACGGCATTGTGACCAATCTGAGAGATGTCGTCATAGCAGCAACAGGAGCTGACTGCGGGCCCCTCCTCTTCACTGACCCCCAGGCCAAGGTCATTGGAACTGTTCACAAACGTGAGGGTCTAGATACCGTAATACAGTAGTAATATTCCCCAGAAACATGCCCGGTGCATCAGTCTAAAGTGTCCCCCTCTGTGTTTCCCTCTCTCAGGATGGAAAGGAACCCAGATGGAAGTTGCCATGGCTACAGTCAACGCCATGGTGACCGGGTTCGGCAGCAGCATGTGGGATGTCACTGTGGTGATCGGGCCATCGGTGGGGGCCTGTTGCTTTATGCTGTAGAGAGAGTTTGTACTCTATCTACCTTGACTGTGTTCTTGGCATGGCGGAGACCAGGCCTCATGTCAACATACAACTAGCCACCAGGTAAGTGTGGCCAACTGTGCAAAGTTTAGACAAAGACTTACTATTGTCTTTTTGTGACTTATTGCCCTTTAATCACTGAGAAAAAGCATTGAATCCCAGTTTTAAGAACCACAGGGTTAATAATGAGGTCACTGTGAGGTCAAACTATGATGTGGTTTTTATGATGTGCCCAGGTGCTGCTGGGCTGGATAGTCTCCTGATTGACATCCTACAGGTTGTCACCGGGTTACCGCTCTCCATGATTCATTACCATAGCATYAGTTACCCCCCAGCCACTCATCTGATTGAATACACAAAGGTCATGACCTGGGAGCGATCTCTGTGATTGGATACTGGTTGTGTGTGGTGATACTGTTAGAGTGAAATTATCATTACCTCCATCAGGTTAATGGATTACCAATCTAACCAGCAGAAGGATGGAGAGTTAAACTAAAGGGGCAGCATTTGTTCTGAATGTTTCCCCCTAGGGTCGTGCTGCTGACCATTGTATACAGAACGTAGAATCATCTCCACATTGTTCAGGGTCTCCTTTCCTCTCCCCCTGTGTTTTTAAACCTCCATGTTCTCCATTCCAGAATACTTCTCCAGAGGGGTGGGGTCTTGTCTGAGCGTATCCATGACGACACGGTGAATGACAGGCCGAGCGTGACCCTATGCACATCCTCTCACCCTGAGGCCTTCTTCTCCCGCGTCAGGGACGGGCTTAACTTTGGAACACAGGTGGGCTTCCTGTGGATGGACTAACTGGAACTACTGACTGTTGTGAACACTGAGTAAATGTATATTAGACCTTTATTAAATATACATTCAGCCATATCTGTCTGTTGCAGCCAACACAAAAAGGGTATATTCCAGAATAAAACATTTTCAATWATTTTTTTATTTAACCTTTATTTAACTAGGCAATTTATATTCACTTCATGTTCCCGTCATCGTGTAATACGGTAGCAGTAACTCTCAAAGGGTGGCGATAAAGCTTTGTTTGTTTATCTTTGTCTCAATCTCTACATTTGAAAGATCTCAGGAATCACGTCATAATGAATAGCTTACATGGCGTGCACATAAATGAAAACCCAATATAGAACGTTTAATTTAAAGAAACTGAATAGCAAGGCATATAAAGTCACTAGTTCATATCTTGTATCACTTTAGTGTGTGTTTTATGACGCCACGCTCTATTAAAGCTACTGCTAAACACGTCTTAACTGCGTTGTGAAGTTCCACACCAGCTACTTTAATTYAACCTGACTAATTAAGACCAACTGCTGTGCCTAATCTGTCCTAACATAATAACCACACAGAGACAGAGGGGGGAGAGAGAGGTGGAGGGAGGGGGAAGGCAGAGAGCGAGAGAGGACGTATTACAGTGTCTATAGGTTGTGTTGTAGTAGATGGTGGACACTAGGGGGCAGTCTTAGCTGTGTTATAAGTCTAGTAGTGTGTTTGCTGGGAGAATGAGACACGGGGATATCCTAGCTAACAATTTTAGGGAGAGAGAACATTTTTGTAATGTTACCCGTAATGTTCCCATAATGTTTGAGTCCAGTTCTACAGTATGTTGGCAAAAACCTCTTCCATCATTGTTCTAGTCCCGACAAAATAAAAGGTGTCCAGACCTGTAGCGCTCCCCTCAATCATCATGAAAACCTTTGGGCGCCTGGTACTGTCCCATCTGAAAACCTTCACTGATGCCTCCCTCCACCCACTGCAGTTTGCCTACAGAGCTAACAGGTCTGTGGATGACTCTGTCAACATGGGCCTACACTACAAGACCTATGCAAGGATATTATTTGTGGACTTTAGCTCTGTGCTCAATCATCCCAGAATTTCTACAGAACTAACTCTCCCAGCTGAACGTGTCCAGCTCCATCTGTCAGCGGATCCCTGACTTCCTGACCAACAGGACGCAACACGTGAAGCTGGGAAAACACCTTTCAGACTCTTTATCCCTCAGCACCGAAGAGCTGCAAGGATGCTGCTCTCACCTCACCTCTACTCACTCTACACCAATGACTGCACCTCCAACAACGCATCTGTCCAACCACTCAGGTTTTCAGATGACACTAATCTGGTCGGTCTCATCACCAACGGCAATGAGTCCATGTACCGTGGAGTGGCCTAGTGTAGTCGCAATAACCTGGAACTCAACACAGACAAAACCGTGGAAATGGTGATTGACTTCAGAAAGCGCCCCCTAACATCTCTCCCCCTCGYGATTGATGGCTCAGCTGTTAGCACGGCTGAATCAGTCAAATTCCTGTGGACCATAATCTGCCACAACCTCAAGTGGGAGGACAACATTACCAATAAGGCACACCAGCGGATGTACTACTTGCGGCATCTGAAAAAGCTCAATATTTCCAAGTCAACCTTGATCCGATTTTACGCATCAATCGTTGAGTCCATCTTCACCTCCTCCATCACCAAACTGCAACGCATTGTCTACAGAGCGGGTCATCTGCTGCCACCTGCCCTCCAAGGTCCTGCACGACTCCAGGGCAAGGAAGCGTGCAGGAAAGATCATTGCCGACCCCAACCCGATCATCCAAAAATTCCCCTCAGGCAGGCAGTTCGGGTCACTCATGACCAAAACCTCCCGCCACCTGAAAAGTTTCATCCCCCGGGCTGTGGCCCTCACCAACCGGCCATCTGGCCCATAGAGACTAAAGGACTATGCTGTGGCCCTCACCAACCGGCCATCTGGCCCATGGAGACTAAAGGACTATGCTGTGGCCCTCACCAACCGGCCATCTGGCCCATAGAAACTAAAGGACTATGCTGTGGCCCTCACCAACCGGCCATCTGGCCCATAGAGACTAAAGGACTATGCTGTGGCCCTCACCAACNGGCCATCTGGCCCATAGAGACTAAAGGACTATGCTGTGGCCCTCACCAACCGGCCATCTGGCCCATAGAGACTAAAGGACTATGCACTCTATGCTGCACACCGAATTAAGCCATCTCAAGCAAAAATAACTACAATATACTGCATTGCACTCCGTCCATCTCTCTCCCCCCTCCAATTAGTACTTTTGTTAAACAGAAAACCCAAACCCATCGCAGCAGATCCACAAGGTCTGCCATGAGAGGTGACTGTATAGTTCCTATAAAGAAAAGCTCCTTTAGTCAATCTGCTTTCTCTGTGAGAGCTTCCCATGTCTGGAACACACTGCCATCAGACACACATAACTGCACCACCAATCGCACATACACAAAAAACATAAAGACATGGCTAAGGGCCAATCAGACTTGTGAACATAATCCCTAGCTGTGTATTGTCGTTTTACATCTTGTCTGTAGCTTGTGAGGTGTGGAAACACTGTTGCTTTTATTTATTTAGTTTTGTTGCTTTTTGAGCTATTTCTCGGTCTGCGTGCTACGTGTTGCTTGTTCTATGTTGTTCTATCTGCATGCTACGTGTTTCTTGTCCTATGTTGTTCTATCTGCATGCTACGTGTTGCTTGTTCTATGTTGTTCTGCATGTGCTCACTGCTCATTGTTTGTCTGAATTGTAATTGTTTTTAATTACCTGCCCAGGGGTGGCGGTTGAAAATTAGCCGGCTGGCTAAAACTGGCACTTTACTGAAACGTTGATTAATGTACACTGTCCCTGTAAAAAAAATGATTAAACTCAGATTCATATATTGACACTGTAAATGTGTATATCCACTGTATATCAACCGTATACCCACTGTACATGTGTATTTCTGCTCATTCTCATACTGTAGCTCTATGCTCACTCTACCTAGTTGTACATCATGTATGTAAACTTTGTTTGAACTCTGTTGTCTGTATTGTATCTCTAAATGTTGTTTATCACTAGCAGCACCATATCACCAAGTAAAATTCTGAGTATGTGTTAATTAATAAAGGTGATTCTGATTCTAATAACCTATTTAGCATGCTTTTGTGTTAGTTAGGAAAACATTCCCTTAAATGTCAAACAGAACTTAACCAGAATGTGGTTAACATGTGCCGTTGTGCCGTCATACTGCTCAGGAAGGAGACGCGTTCTGTCTCCTAGAGATGAACGTACTTTGGTGCGAAAAGTGCAAATCAATCCCAGAACAACAGCAAAGGACCTTGTGTTGATGCTAGAGGAAACAGGTACAAAAGTATCTATATCCACAGTAAAACGAGTCCTATATCGACATAACCCGAAAGGCTGATCAGCAAGGAAGAAGCCACTGCTCCAAAACCGCCATAAAAAAAGCCAGACAACGGTTTGCAACTGCACATGGGGACAAAGAACATTCTTTCTGGAGAAATGTCCTCTGGTCTGATGAAACAAAAATAGAACTGTTTGGCCATAATGACCATCGTTATGTTTGGAGGAAAAAGCGGGAGGCTTGTAAGCCGAAGAACACCATCCCAACCGTGAAGCACGGGGGTGGCAGCATCATGTTGTGGGGGTGCTTTGCTGCAGGAGGAACTGGTGCACTTCACAAAATAGATGGCATCATGAGGCAGGAAAATGATGTGGATATATTGAAGCAACATCTCAAGACATCAGTCAGGAAGTTAAAGCTTGGTCGCAAATGGGTCTTCCAAATGGACAATGATCCAAAGCATACTTCCAAAGTTGTGGCAAAATGGGTTAAGGACAACAAAGTCAATGTATTGGAGTGGTCATCACAAAGCCCTGACCTCAATCCTATAGAGAATTTGTGGCCAGAACTGAAAAAGCATGTGCGAGCAAGGAGGCCTACAAAACAGTTCTATTTTTGGAGACTAAGTTGGAGACTTTTATTTCCCTCACCAACTTTAAACATCTGCTATCTGAGCAGCTAACCGATCGCTGCAGCTGTACATAGTCCATCTGTAAACAACCCACCCAATTTACCTACCTCATCCCCTTACTGTTTTTTGTTTTTTTCTTCTGACTTTTGCACACCAGTATCTCTACTTGCTCATGATCATCTGATGATTTATCACTCCAGTGTTAATCTGCTAAATTGTAATTATTCGCTCCTATGGCCTATTTATTGCCTACCTCATGCCTTTTGCACACAATGTATATAGACTCYTTTTGGGTTTTTTCCTACTGTSTTATTGACTTGTTTATTGTTTACTCCATGTGTAACTCTGTGTTGTTGTCTGTTCACACTGCTATGCTTTATCTTGGCCAGGTCGCAGTTGTAAATGAGAACTTGTTCTCAACTAGCCTACCTGGTTAAATGAAGGTGAAATAAATACAAATATATATATATTTTTTAACCTGACTCAGTTGCACCAGCTCTGTCAGGAGGAATGGGCCAAAATTCACCCAATTTATTGTGGGAAGCTTGTGGAAGGCTACCCGAAATGTTTGACCCAAGTTAAACCATTTAAAGGCAATGCTACCAAATACTAATTGAGTGTATGTAAACTTCTGACCCACTGGGAATGTGATGAAAGAAATAAAAGCTGAAATAAATCATTCTCTCAATTATTATTCTGACATTTCACATTCTTAAAATAAAGTGGTGATCCTAACTGAGCTAAAACAGGGAATATTTACTAGGATTAAATGTCAGGAATTGTGAAAACGGAGTTTAAATATATTTGTCTAAGGTGTATGTAAACTGTATCTCCGGCCCTTATATTTAGCCGCACAATGAAGTGTTTCACCATTTCTTTTCTTTTCAGGACAACCAGGACTACAAGTAGAACACAAAACAAGTTGACATAAACAGTTGAATTCATTTGTTTTATTGACAAATGTCAATAAAAAAAATAAGGTCCACCAAAGCAACATGAATGAATTCCTAAGTATAGAAATGGTTTTCTCAGTGGGAAATGAATATCCAACTAGTCAGTGACAACTGTGTGGAGTTTGTGACAGCAACTATGTGAGCTTATTACAGTATTATAGACACTATGTCCTTGGATTTCCTATGATCTTCTGTGTAGAACAGGGATGGGCAACTGGCGGCCCCCCTTTGGAAGGCCCTCGGATCAAATCCCCCCAAAACAATTTTATAGTAGACTAAACAAGGTGCAATTTCAAAATGTGGTTGTGCATCAGCAGTTTTACCCTTGTTATGTCCGTCACTGATAGTCAGTCAGCTAACCTTTTTAGATTGCTAAGTTAATTTTGCGGCCAGCTATCTAAACTTGTTATCATATTCAGTCTCAGTCAGATATTATATTAAAAACTGCACCATTTCTCTCCACCCTATGGCAAAATATGTAGAATTACAGGAAATTAACTGTAAAACGTATGGAGGTGCGTATGGATGTGGGCACGCTGACCCATGAGCCACTGCGGCCTCTCATGATGAGTTCACATTTTTTGTGGCCACACCCCCATCAAAGTTGCTTACCTTCTAACGACTCTTGTGTAGCTTGTGAGCGTCATAGAGGAAAACATGTTACATGTGCATGACAGTCTCGGCTTTTCATAGATACCGTAGATCAAACCATTCGGACTCTACAGACATTTTTATAAAAAGACCCGGCACTTGTCTCACAAACACGGCCCTAGCTCAGCCCCTGTTAATTACACAGACTAATGGGTGGTACCATTAGGATGCAGAAGAAATAGACAAATCCAATGATACAACCCAGAAGTCTGTAGATCAACACAAGATATTTAAAGAAGGTTCAAATTCCAAATGTTGACAGTGTCACGATGGGACTCATTGAGTTAAGACGTTTTTAGGACGTCACTGTCTGTCACCATGATTACTCCAATTTGTCTCTCAACCTGTGCACCCACGTTATAAACTTTAATTTGTAGGCTAGGTTGAGCATCATGATTTGAGCATCATGTAGTAGCCTAAACCTATTGATGTTACATTGAGCTGGGTGAATGGAATATGAATGACAGTCATCCAATATGCTGTAATAGAAATAAGGCCGTGCTCATCATTTTATTTTTGCCCTCCCTCATCTTAAACGGCACCAACCACCACAAACATATCCATCTGGTTAAAAAGTKTAGAAATGTACCAGATAATTCCTTTAATATCTTATATTCTGAGAACATGGCAACCATGTTCTTTGTGTGTTTGGTGTGACGTTGATTAAATATTCTCCTAACCCTCAGAAAACTGGACACATGAATGTTCTTGCAACGTTCCCGTGAAACGTGTCTAGAACATTAATATTGAATATTGGTAATGGTAATCAACACATCACTGGAACATTCCTATGTAAACCTTTGGTAATGGCCTAATTAGACTCCTAAGGGAACGTTCTCTCAAGTGTGTCAGATGACAGTGTGTAAGTTAAGATGTGTCAGTGTTAAAGGCCCAGTGCAGCCATTTTTATATTGATATCAAATCATTTCTGGGTAACAATTGAGTAGCCTACCTTACTGTAATAGATTTCCATTAAAATGGGCAATAATTGCTTTTTAACAAAAAAAAACATTCTCAAGCAAGAGTTTTGCTAGGACTGTCTGGGAGTGGGGAGGGGAAATGAAAACGAGGGTCTGGAACAGTTATTGGTCAACTAACCAATGTATCGCATGGTGATGTCAGGTCCCGTGTAGATTGTATTTTCAATCAGCAACTATCAGGAAATAACATTTTTACAGCGTTAGTTTCATCAGCTGTTGTATAATATATAAAACACAGGCAAAACCTATTTTTGACTGCACTACCCCTTTAATGATAGAGTCTATCACACCATCATCCTGACAGAACAGCATAGGATGTCTCTCTCACACAAACACATACAGAGCAGATCCCATGAAGTGTGTGTGTGACCCGATCAGGCCTTAGCACCTGTGGTGTAATAGGACCTGTCCACATCTTGAATCATTAATCTGCCAGTGTAATTACTGACTGCATCACCTCGTTCTGACTGACTGGACTAGTGTGGCATGTATGTGTGTTTGTTGCATGTGTATGTGAATTTATGTAAATCCATCTACTATTGGAAGGACACATTGTTGCAGTATTTCAGACATCAGTGTTAAATCCTTGCTAGTTTGCGTTTAAATGAGTAGAGGCCTTCTTAGAAGAGCCCCTGCCAGGATTCCAATGTCCTTGTCTCCCAATCTTCTCCTTTATGATTGAACGCTCTTTTCCACAGTGGTGTAAAGTACTTATACTTTAAAGTACTACTTAAGTAGTTTTTGGGGGTATCTGTACTTTACTATTTATATTTTTGACTTCTCCTTCTCTACGTTCCTAAAGAATGTTTTCCCCTGACAATACATTTTCCCTGACACCCAAAGGTATTAGTTACATTTTGAATGTTTAGCAGGACAGGAAAAAGGTCCAATTCACACACTTATCAAGAGATCATCCTTGGTCATCCCTACTGCCACTGATCTGGCAGACTCACTAAACACACATGCTTTGTTTGTAAATTATGTCTGAGCGTTGGTGTGCGCCTGGCTATCCATACATTTAAAAATGGTGAGGTCTGGTTTGCTCAGTATAAGGAATTTTTTATTATTTATACTTTTCCTTTTTGATACATAAGTATATTTTAGCAACTACATTTACTTTTGATACCTAGGTATATTGTGGCAAACCAGGTGGTTTGGTCAAGATGTTTACACAGATCAGAGACGGACAGAATTGTATTAGTTTGGTTTCAAGAGTGTTTATTTAAATAATAACCCAAGAGAATTCTTCGGGAACCCGGCTTCAGGGCTCCGGGGTTTCACTGTATCCTGTGGGGAACAAAAACCAAGCTCCCTCCGTTATCTCTGGTACTCAGCACGACTACACACAGGTAACTTCTCTTCCCCAGTCCCCACCCCCATGGGCTGCCCTTCTGGCAGCTGTATGGGACTCGCCGCCCGTAGGGGGATGGCCTCGGGATACTGGGTGGCATAATCTACTATTACCAGGATGTACCAGTTTCCTCGTGCTGTTTTTACCAGGGGTCCCACTATGTCCATGGCGATGCGTTCAAAGGGCACCCCGATGATCGGTAGGGGGACCAGTGGGTTTTGGAAGTGTGCTTTTGGGGCAGTGATTTGACACTCCGGGCAACTGCGACAATAGTCTTCCACGGCCCTCCTCATCCCAGGCCAGTGGAACTGGGCGGCGATCCATTCCTGGGTCTTCTCCATTCCTAGGTGCGCCCCCAACAGATGGGTGTTGGCCAGCTGAAGAACAGTTCCCATGTACCTTCAGGGCAGCAACAGTACCTCTCAAAGTTCACCCTGTTGGCGCAACACCTGATACAAAAGGTTATCCTTGATTTGGAAATGGGGGTATCCCCAGTCACTCACCCCCGGAAGTAGCTGGCCATCCACCGCTATCACTTGGGCTGCGGCAGCTATCAAGTTCGGCTCCTCCACTGGGCAGTCCCAAACTGTCCCCTCTGTTGGCCCATGGTGGGTGTCTCAGCTGGTCCCTCGAAATCGATGAGYGGGAGGATGGGCTCCTCCTCCAGTTGTTCACCAGGGCGGTCGGTTTCCGGCGCCCCCTCGGACTCCAACTATGGACACTTAGATACGGGTTTGTCAACCGTTTGCTTCTGGGCCACGCAGGAAATGGGCCATCCTCGCTCTTGTCTCCCGCTGGCTCGTACCTTTTTGCTCAGCTCGTGCCTCCACCCTCAGCTCGTGCCTCCACATTGCCTCAAACAACGGACAATCTCGTCCCACGAGGAGGAGTACCGGCAACTCGGATACGGCACCCACCATCATCTGGCAGCTCCCTTGTGGCATCACGATGTTGGCCTGTATGTTCGGATACCGTTTGGGGTCACCATGGACACAGGAAACTGATATCTCCCCGCCATGTTCAGTCCCCTGGGACAGCAGGCTCGTGGCTACGAGCGGATCCATTCTCCCGGAGTCCAATAGAGCTTCGGTGTCGTGTCAGTCGACTTTCACCGGGACCATAGGTCTGCGGTGCGCCCAACAGGAGGTGATGTAGTTCACTGCGTGGCCCACCTCGCCTCCCGGGTTCTCTGATGGCACTGACTCCTCTCAAGCTGGGCAATTCCATGCAAGGTGCCCCTGGGCGCCACACTCAAAACACTTCCTTTGGTCTCCATCTACCTTGGGTTCGTCGGCGGTGGTGGGTCGGCTCTCCCCGGTCATCTCTCCACGGTTCTGCGGCCCTTTGGCCCCACTGACTGTTGGTCCAGGGTATACGGCAGTGGGGGTGTCCTTCTGTTCCCTCGGACGGGTCCCCGACTCGGCCCAGGCGTCAGTGTTCTGATGTGTCTCCACTGCTCCCAGGAGGTCCTCCAAGGTCTGGGGCACGCGTAGACTCACTGCCCTCTTCATGTCGTGGGGTAGCGCCCATAAGAAGCGATCCATGACCACTTTGTCTATGATGGAGAGGGTGGATACGTCATTTAGGAACGATGTCCTGGTGATGCGCAGTAGGTCACAATATGCCTTTTGGGCATTCCTGGACAGGAACTGGGCCAGCAGACTTGCCCATTTCAGGCGTGGCCATACTTCCCATAGTGCTGTCCGTTCAAATGTGCAGAGGTATYTTTTGATGTCGTTGTCCCCCGTTAGCTTGATTAAAAACTGGTTAGGATGCAATTCAGTAGGCGCTCCTCCTTGTAGCTTCCTGATTTACTGAACGAGGCAGACATTTTGTAGCCGCTGTTCCTCCAGCATTTGTTCCTGCACTGCCTGTTGCGCTTGTTGGGCCCGGACAAACTGAGCTATCAACTCGTGCATGCTGATGCTTCGTAAACGTCAGCCCTGATCTGACCACATTATCAGAATGCCCGCATTATCCACCACTTGTGGCAGACCAGGGGGTTTGATCAAGACGTTTACACAGATCAGACACGGACAGAATTGTATTAGCTTGGTTTCAAGGGTGTTTATTTAAATTAATTAACCGGAGAAAACTCCTCTGGATACCATCTTCTGGGCTCCAGGGTCTCACTATATCCTGTGGGAACAAAACCGAGCTCCCTCCGTTATCTCTGGTACTGCGCATGGCTATTCGGAGTAAACTCTCTTCCCCAGTCCCCGCCCCTGTGTCTGCCCTTCTGGCAGCTTTATGGACTCATCCAGCTGGTGAGCAAATCAGCCCCTTGAATACTCACAAACCACAATCAACCCCAATTAGTACTGGCCAGAGAGCCCGTTGAGACCTGGCACGTGCAGCAGAGTCATCGCTGCGGATGTAGACTCTGTCTGTCACCAGGTGTCACGTTCCTGACCTGTTTTCCTTTGTCTTGTATTTATTTATTGGTCAGGGCGTGAGTTGGTGGGTTGTCTAGCTGTGATTTTCTATGTTGGGATTTTGTGTTCGGCCTGGATATGATTCTCAATCAGAAGGCACTGTCAATCGTTCGTCCTGATTGAGAATCATTACTAGCAGCCGGCGTTTCACGTGTGTTTTGGGGTGTTTGTTTCCGTGTTGTGTTTTCACCACACAACGGTCTGTATAGGTTTATGCACTTCGTTATATTGTTTTTGTATTTCAGTGTTCAAGTTTCAGATTATTAAATCAGTCATGAACCACTAACCACTCTGCGTATTGGTCGATCCGTCTCGCCTCTCCTCGTCCGAGGAGAGGAAAGAAGATATGACAGCCGTTACACCAGGCCTCTGACGAGTCTCCCTCTGGTGGCTTAACCTACGGTGCGAAACAATATTTAAACCCAACAGCTGATAGACTTTTACTCAAGTAGTATTACTAGTGTTTCAATTTTACTTGACTCATTTTTCTATTATTTATCTTTACTTTTACTCAAGTATGACAATTGGACTTTTCCACCACAAGGCTACTAGGAACAAAGCACTGACCTACCAATTAAACCTATGTTTTGATCAATTGATGAGTTAAATTCAATCCAGCAAACAAAACACATTGTTTTTCTCAACTGTTTTTTCTCTGATGCTCTCTGACTTCACATCACTAGGGATGTAGGCCTACACCTCACCTCACTATCGGTAAGTTCACAGAGTTAGTAAGCTTTCCTCGTAATAATGAAGAGATTACACATTTCTGCTGTGAAATGTTCAATCTAGGTATAGTAGGGCATTTTGGGTCTCTCTCCCTCTGTCTCTCACTAGTATCGTCTGGTCCTGCATATTTATCTGTCTCTTCTGTCTCTTCTCGCGCTCTCTCTCTCTCTGTGTCTGCAATGTATCTCTCTCTCTCTTCCTCCTGTGTGTCTGCAGATGTCTCTTCCCTGTCCCACTCTCTCTCTCTCTCATTCTCTCCTGTGTCTGCAAATGTTCTCTCTCTTCTCTCTCATGTGCTCAGATGTCTACTCTCTCCTCTCTCCCATTGATTGTCTGCAGACTTCTCTCTCTTTGTGTCTGCAGATGTCTTCTTTCTCTCTACATATCTCGAGCATGTCTCTCAATTCAATCAATTTCAAATCCAAGGGGCTTTATTGGCATGGGAAACATATGTGTAAATTGCCAAAAGCAGTGAAATAGAATAAACAGAAGTGAAAATAATACTCAATAAACAAATCGCATAACTTAACCTAAGAAGTTGCTCAAAATAACTTATCTTTTTCTCTTCTTTGTTCTCATTCGTCTCTCTCTCTGTCCTCTCTGTGTCTGCAGACTGTCTCTCTCTCTCTGTGTCTGCAGATAGTTCTCTCTCTCTTTGGTCTGCAGATGTCTCCTCTCTCGTAGTCTGCAGATGTCTCTCTCTCTTCTGTTCTGCGATGTCTCTCTCTCTGTCGATGTCTCGTATCGCAATCTCTCTCTTCTGTGTCTGCCAGATGCTCTCTCTCTCTGTGCTGCAGATTGCTCTCTCTCTCTTGTCGAGATTCTTCTCTCTGGTGGCTTCGATATTGTTCCCTCTACTATGTTCTGGCAGACTGTCTTCTCTCCTGCTGATCTGCAGATGTCTTCTCTTCTATGTCTCATATGTCCTCTCTCTCTCTCTGTCTGCAGATGTCTCTCTCTCTCTCTGTCTGCAGATGTCTCTCTCTCTCTCTGTCTGCAGATGTCTCTCTCTCTCTCTGTCTGCAGATATCTCTCTCTCTCTCTCTCTTTCTGTCTGCAGACTTCTCTCTCTCTGTGTCTGCAGATTTCTCTGTCTCTCTCTGTTCTTCTGGGTCTGCAGACCATCATGAGACTGAGGAAACTGGCTCTGACTGTCCCACATGAGGAAGAGGGGAGGGGAAAGAAAGGGAAGAGCAGAGATGAAAAGGAGAGGGGGAGGAAATAATAAAGGAGAAGAGGAGTGGAGAGTAGGGAAAAGAAATATGAACTACCACTTCTAATGTGAACACAGTGATTCTGAATGATCCGTCTCAGTTAAGTTTAGTTGATTAGGATCCCATTAGTTACCGCACATGCAGCAGCTACTCATCCTGGGGTCCACATCTAACGTACAAATAACATGACTCAGTACAGAACAGTTACAGACACCCAGAGAGCAGCAAGTTCAAGACAAATCCGAACCTAATCACTTTTGCTTCTGCCTTTTTTCTTTCCTTCAATCTCTTTTTCTTGACCTTTTTCTCACAATCTCTCTATTTTGCTTTCTCTTTCTCTCACTCTCTTTTGCTTCTCTATTTTATTTTCTCTTAATCTTTTGCTTCCTCTCTCGCTATCTCTCTATCTGTTTTTATCTAGTTTAGGCAGCCAGTAGGGTTGTAGTTGTGTTAGACAATCAGAGTCTTCTCTTGTGTAACTATACATCTCTGTTTCATAACCACCACATATACACACATACTCTCTCCTCTGTTGCTCCACACGTACACAGTGCACACACATACAAATAGAAATTGACTTACGTACACCATCTGTCATAACTGCCTTCCCTCTCTCTCCTCATATAATAGTCATAACCAAATAAACTCTCATAAACACTCACAAACTCTGTATACGCTGTCTCCTCTATGTACCCTCAAACAGGCCTCCTGACCCTGCCCATGAGTTTCCAGCGTGTGGTGTGAGAGGAATTTGAAAACCACGAAGTGTTTCCTAAATACCAACCTGGCTGCTTTTGTTTAGGAAAGAATGTGGATTAGGAGGTTAAGATACACATTCACACACAGCCAGCATCACATGCACCGCCTGTGGCTACGGCAACTGGCATACGCACAAGACAACACGCACACACATCACCCAGATCTCATCAGACCGGCCTGGGACGCAATTGAACGCACAGAAAGACCAAACCACACACATCAACATCACACATCACTCAACCAAAAACAGGACCAGACAAAAAACAAAACCCTACAAAACACAGTACCCTACACCACCAAACCACCGACTTCACGACAATACTCCAAAACCACAACCGTACTAGACGAACAGCCCAAATAAGTGACTCCCAGCTAGATCCACACCTGCATCCCCGACATAATCATTTACATTATCACTTTACAGTCACTGTAAACAGCCAAGAGGGAGAGAACAAGACGTTTTCGTGATAGGCTCCCGTAAGGAGTGGGCGTCAATTCAGGAAGGTTTTACTACGTTAAGTTCTCGGTGTCATTGCAACCCTGGAACTCTTCTGACATAGGTCCTTGACCGCCCAAGCGGGGTTTAGAGGTCTAGGTGTCTATGGGTGCATCGCTCACACGCCTTACCCTAGCTACAAAGATGAATATCCATGATCAAATAAAAAACCTCGTATTTGAACACAGGTGTAACCTCTACAGTGAAATGCTTACTTACAAGCCTTAAACAAATGCAGTTTTAAGAAAATGTTAAGTAAAAAAATAATACGAAAAAAAAAAAGTAATAATAATTATTTGAAGGGCGTTCAGTTGAGGGTAAAATTAACATTAAGAGGAAGTGGCCCTGACCAACTACCAAAGCGGTGGGTTTTGTTTGGGGGATTTAAAAATTACTGTGTGAAGCAGTTCCGTAGAGGCATGGACATCGACTCTTTTAAAGTGAGCGAGTGCCCATCGTGTACTCAGGCTTACAGGAGAATATCAAAATGTGCCTGTTGGAGAACATTCCTAGAAAGCAGATGACAAAAATGTTTACTTTTTAAATTTTTAGGAAACGTCTGATTAATGCGGAACTGGGGTAATGAAATACCAAGAAACCCATTTAAACAACAATTGTAAGTTCCTTTAAATGTGACTGAGAATGTTTCCAAAGCCAAGCAACCACCAGTGTGCCCAGAAGGTGGATCGGTTTAATTGAGGGTTGTGGGAATATAGTGTAGAAACTGTAATGTTTAAATTGACTATTGCCCATAGATTAGCACAGAGTAAATAGCCAGCCAGATGTAGGAAAAGAACGCGAAGGGGAGGGGGGGAGGCGAGGACCACGCTCTCACCATACCTCTAGAGGAGCCAATGACCCAAACATATAGTCTGATGGGGTGCTGTCCCCATGAACGTTGTTAATAAGCCCTGTTTCGCCAGGTGAGAAGTCTTATTGGGCCTTAAAGGGGGTTTCTAAGACAAAGCTTGGCTTTAAAAGGCTTTTGGGTCCTAGACCTTTGCGGGCTCAGAAAGGACAGACATTTATGAAGCAATGATTATTCTGGGTCGTCGTCGGGAATTTCAGGGTTACATCTAAGAGCAGACGAGACCAGTCTACGAAATCTTAACAGGTTGGTGTGTCCGCCTATGCGAGGTACCTGGTGGATATCAATTTAAGAGCTTCCCGCTTGGACAACCTGGATATATGACTGCCCTGGATGGACTAGGAAGCGTTGCTCCCTCAGTGTATAGTTATTGGGTGAACCCGTGTTCAGTGCGCACTATCCTCCTCTCATGAATATTGCGTGCTCCGATACCAGAGGTGGAAAAAAACTTGAGACACCCAAAACGCTTTAAACGTTGCCGCATACAGTCTAGTTGACTACAAAAGCCATCCGCGGGATACCTCCTCACGTTTTAAGAAGATGGGTTTGTAAGTCTGTATAAGAAAACTATCTTTATGGGCGGAATTCTGACGGAACCCTGCCCAAATCTTTTCAGTCTCCTGAGGGGGAATAGGTTTTGTCATGCACTCATCACGATTCTCTTTGTGTATTTGGACCATGATAGTTTGTTGGTGATGTGGACACCAAGGAACTTGAAGCTCTCAACCTGCTCCACTACAGCCTCATCGATGAGAATGGGGGTCCTGCTCGGTCCTACTTTTCCTGTAGTCCATAATCATCTCCTTTGTCTTGATCACGTTGACGGAGAGGTTGTTGTCCTGGCACCACACGACCAGGTCTTTGACCTCTCCCTATAGGCTGTCTCATCGTTGTCGGTGATCAGGCCTACCACTGTTATGTCATCAGCAAACTTAATGATGGTGTTGAGTCGTGCCTGGCCGTGCAGTCATGAGTGAACAGGGAGTACAGGAGGGGACTGTGGTGGTCTACTTGAAACATGTTGGTATTACAGACTCGGACAGGGAGAGTGTCACGATCGCTGTCTTCAAACTCCCTGTCATAAATGAGCCGAGGCGCAGCTTGTAATTCCACATCTTTAATAAAGTGAAACCTTTATGTGACGCAACCGTGGCGCGCACAAACACACACAGAAAATAAATTATTACCCACAAACACAGGTGGGAAAAAAGGCTGCCTAAGTATGATTCCCAATCAGAGACAACGATAGACAGCTGCCTCTGATTGGGAACCATACCCGGTCAACAAAGAAACAGACAAACTAGAATGCCCACCCAAATCACACCCTGACCTAACCACATAGAGAAATAAAAAGGCTCTCTAAGGTCAGGGCGTGACAGAGAGGTTGAAAATGTCAGTGAAGACACTTGCCAGTTGGTCAGCGCATGCTCGGAGTACACGTCCTGATAATCCGTCTGGCCCTGTGGCCTTGTGAATGTTGACCTGTTTAAAAGGTCTTACTCACATCGGCTACGGAGAGCGTGATCACACAGTCGTCCGGAACAGCTGATGATCTCATGCATGTTTCAGTGTTACTTGCCTTGAAGCGAGCATAAAAGTAATTTAGCTCGTCTGGTAGGCTCATGTCACTAGGCAGCTCGCGGTGGTCCTTCCCTTTGTAGTCTGTAATAGTTTGCAAGCCCTGCCACATCCGATGAGCGTCGGAGCCGGTGTAGTACGATTCGATCTTAGTCCTGTATTGGCCCTTTGCCTGGTTCGTCGGAGGGTATAGCGAGATTTCTTATAAGCTTTCGTTTTAGAGTCTCACTCCTTGAAAGCGGCAGCTCTACCCTTCAGCTCAGTGCGGATGTTGCCTGTAATCCATGGCTTCTGGTTGGGAAATGTACTGTGGCAGACCAGGGGGTTGGGTCAAAATGTTTACACAGATCAGACACGGACAGAGTAGGATTAGCTCAGTTTCAAAGGTGTTTATTAAAATAAAAGTCCAAAAGAAAAGGTCTCCACGTCTTGCTGTATTCTGTGGAATCAAAAACTGAACTCCCTTCTGTTACCGTCCCCAACTATACYGAGTCCTTTCCTCCCCCAGTCTCTCTCCTGTGTGCTGCCCTTCTGGCAGCTTTATGGGACTTGTACAGCTGGTGAGCAATCAGCCCTTGATTACTCACAAATCCCCAATCAGCCCCAATTAGTCCTGGCCCGAGAGCCCGTCAAAATCTGGCATGTCCAGCAGATGGAGCCATCGCCTCGTGATGTATACTCCGTCTGTCACCAGGCCTCGACGAGTCTCCCCCTGGTGGCTGACCTGCTGTACGCCACAGTACGTACAMTCACTGTGGGGACAACATCATCGATGAACTTATTGATGAAGCCAGTGACTGATGTGGTGAACTCCTCAATGCCATCGGAAGAATCCCAGAACATATTCCAGTCTGTGCTAGAAAAACAGTCCTGTAGTTTWYCATCTGCTTCATCTGACCACTTTTTTATTGATCGAGTAACTGGTGCTTCCTGCTTTAGTTTTTGCTTGTAAGCAGGAATCAGGAGGATAGAATTATGGTCAGATTTGCCAAATGTAGGGTGAGGAAGAGCTTTGTATGCTTCTTTGTGTGTGGAGTAAAGGTGGTCTAGGATTGTGCGTTAAGGTGTTCCCTAACCACAGGAATGAAACAGACATGCAAAGTCTTTTATAAGAGTCTTCTTCTCTTTGTCTATCCCTCCTTTCTCTCAGTTTAAGTCTGTTGAGGTGTCTCTCTGTCCATGGCAGCAGGGTGCATACGCATAAAGTACATTTTTTATCTTTAAACATATCAACGTGCAATGGTGTAAAGTACTTAAATAAAAATACTTTAAAGTACTACTGTTTGGGAGTATCTGTACTTTATCATTTATATTTTTGCCAACTTTTTACTTTTACTTCACTACATTCCTAAAGAAAAGAATGTACTTTTTACTCCATACATTTTCCCTGACACCCAAAAGTACTCGTTACATTTTGACAGGAAAATGGTCCAATTCACACACTTATCAAGAGAACATCCCTGGTCATCCCTACTGCCTCTGATCTGGCAGACTCACTAAACACAAATGTTTTGTTTGTAAATTATGTGTGAGTGTTGGAGTGTGCCCCTGGCTATCAGCAAATATATTTTTTATTGTGTCCCGTCTGGTTTGCTTAATATAAGGAATTTGAAATGGTTTATACATTTTAGCAATTCCATTTACTTTTGATACTTAAGTATATTTAAAACCAAATACTTTTATACTTTTACTCAAGTAGTATTTTACTGGGTGACTTTCACTTTTACTTGAGTCATTTTTTATTAAGGTATCTTTACTTTTACTCAAGTAGGACAATTGAGTACTTTTTCCTCCACTGCCGATGTGGCATGAGTTAGTGATATAAAGATAGACTCCCTCGTACCCAGCAACACCTCTGTACTGTTTCATGGCTCTGTTCCTAGTTCCCTGCTACCTTCCACCCTCTCACAATGTTCTCACAGCTTTATATAAATAACTCCATCTCCACTCCAACCTCCCACTGAAGTCACAATCACAACCACATCAATATTACTCACCATTTAATGGAACTCTGTCACCCGGTTTCCTGGGATTAGTCATAAACAATACATTACACTGTGTGAACACCGCATGTTTGCATCTGTGTATTCAAACAACCCAGCTAGCACATAACGTTCTGAGAACCATATGTTTCCTAGAGCTTGGCGGGAGCGTGGTTGTCCTATAGTTATGTTGCATACAACCTTCACAAAACTTTCTGGGAATGGCGCAGAATAGTTGCTTGGCATTATAAACTGGGTGGTTCGAGCCCTGAATGATGATTGGCTGACAGCCGTGGTATATCAGACCGTATACCACAGGTATGACAAAACATGTATTTTTACTGCTCTAATTACGTTGGTAACCAGTTTATAACGGCAATAAGGCATCTCGCGGGTTTGTGGTATATGGCCAACATACCACGGCTAAGGGCTGTATCCAGGCACTCCGCGTTGCGTCGTGCTTAAGAACAGTCCTTAGCCATGGTATATTGCCCAAATACTACACCCCCCCAGGCCTTATTGCTTCATTAGAACATTTTCCGCACATAATAAGGAACTTGACAAAAAAAACATACTTTTCTTGGAATTTCATTACTTTAACACACAGGTGTCAAACTCGTTCCACGGAGGGCCGAGTCTCTGCTGGTTTTTGCTCCTCCCTTGTACTTGATTGATGAATTAAGGGCACTAATTAGTAAGGAACTCTCCACATCTGGTTGTCTAGGGCTTAATTGAAAGTAAAAAACAAAAACCTGCAGACACTCGGCCCTTAGAGGAATGAGTTTGACACAGCTGCTTTAACAGAACGTTTCCCAAAAGTTWAAAAATTTAATTTAATGTCAATTTTGGTGATGTTCTAGGAACATTATCCAACTGGTTTGATATTGGGGATGTTCTAGGAACATTATCCAACTGGTTTGATATTGGGGATGTTCTCAAATAGTTTAGAGAASACTAGAAACAACGTTCTTCTGTGGGAATTTCAGTACTTCAGTATAAAGTTTCCTACAGGGTTCCTCTTGGTTCTATTTAAAGTCATGTTCTCATATGGTTCCGAGAACATTAAGAAAACTTTCAAKAAAAAKCTCAAGAAAACATTAGTAACATTCAGAGAACTTTCTAAGAATGTTATTTAAAAACATATACATTTGATTCTCATCATCAACAAAACTCTCTGTCCTCTATCTTGTTAAGTGTTTTCAGATCTTAATGAGTGCTTGTTTCCTTTGAAATGGGGTCTGAATAGACTAAAATMAACAGCTTTGTCTATGTTAAAATAACATGGCATGCTACCGTAGCTCATCCTGGTGGGGCAGTGGACTAATTCCATGTATAAAGAACAGAAGATCCTAGGTTTAAATCTCACTGATGTGTCCATGGGTCCTGTCTGTGGTTGGAGTTCAGAACAGTAAACATAAGCCAGCAGTCTTACTAAAACATGTTGCCAGAACAGGCAATGTTTTTACTTCCGTTCTCAGAACGTTTTACCGGTCAGGAAACATAGCTTCATTCCTAGAACCAATTGGGAACCGAAAACGTACATTCCCACAACTTCCAAGAAACCAAATGTGCTAGCTCCGAAAGTTCAAATAACAAAAATGGTCTCAAATAAGAAGCTGTGCCAATGCTGAGACAGATTAGAGAAGTTAGAACTCTTAGATGAAGTTCTAAATTCCTCAACATTCTGCCTGTCTGCACGGAGTAGCCAGGAAACAGTGTTTCTTTAGAGTGTTAGGTATTGTTAGACTTTCAACTTCCTCTTATATAGAACTTACTGTCTGCAGCCCTAACTCTATACCCTGGCTAGGCATCATACACTGGGCTTGGCCTGACTAGAGAGAGAAGGAGGGCCTCACTGCACACTGCAGTAGAGTCTTGGACCGGGTACAATGGTACAGTGGTATAGATCTGTTGGCTGGGCTGCAGTGTGGATCTTTCCACTTCCCCTCTCTAACTAATGCTGAGGCAGTAGCTAGCAGCTTCAACACACCTGCAGGAGAAGAGCTGCCCTAACGACACACACACACACACACACACACACACAGACTGAATGTATAGATATAGATTTGGAATTTTACCGGCACAGATTAGGCACATATTTGTCTTTTCCCTGGATGTCATATATCTAATTGAAGCGACGGAGTGTGCTTTCTCTAGTAAGTAGACCAGAAGATAAAACAGAAACTCTGGATCCTGTCCCAGAGAGACTCATCGTGTATGCACTGCTCACTGTCCTCGTCGAGAGGAGAGAAGGAAGGAGAGAGAGGCGAGAGGGGAGGAGAGCGGGTGTACAGGTCATCAAGTTCGTTTTGGCAGACACACAGTCCGGTGGAAAGCCCAATAACTCAGCTATGTCTCCCCCTCTAGACTGCAGATAGGAATAGAGATAGAGATAGGAGAGAGAGAGAGAGAGAGAGAGACGAGGATGAGAGAGAGAGAGAGAGGGAGAGAGAGAGAGGAGAGAGAGAGAGGGAGAGAGGGAGAAGAGGGAGAGGAGATGAGATGAGAGTAGAGGGAGGGAGACAGTCGAGGAGAGAGAGAGAGAGAGAGAGAGAGAGAGAGAGAGAGAGAGAGAGAGAGAGAGTGTGAGTGTGTGTCTGGTCCGACTCAGTGGCAGGGCTCACATCACACGTCAGTTCAGCAATGAGGGTAAACACACCAGGGATGTTTTTCTGTAAATCCTTTTCCTCTTTCCCTCTCTCCTACCTCGCCTTCTCTCTCTATCTCTATCTCCATTTTTCTCTCTCTCTCTCTGTCAGCAGATCCTGCAGCACGAGACATATGAAGGGATAAAGGGATGGATGGAGTGAGGGGGTGGTAGGTAGGGATGGAAGAGATGAAGGGACCACGGTGTTCCAGCTCTGTGACCTGGGATGACACCTGGCATGGCCACATCTGGGTTTGCCCATCTGGCCAGGCATATCCTGTCATCATGGCTCTTTCTTTTCCTCTCCTCTCTTCCCCAATTCACTTCCACAAAGAGTGTCACATGTGCTGTATACCCCAAAACAAACAGACCCACAAACTGTATTTTTCTGACATGTCATGTTTTCTTTTTGTAACGTAAGGTAAAGCAACTTGAGCCTCCATATTGAGGGTGGGGGTCCGCTCTTCTCTTTCCTGTCCCACAACCCTTATAGATGCACCCCCTCCACCCCACGTGTGCAAGCGTTGCATGTGTGTGTGTGTGTAGTGGTCTGTTTAGGAATATCTAGGTCCAGACCCGACACAATACARAATACACAACACACAAAACACAACATACAATACACAACACACACCACACAACACACAACACAAAATACACAACACACAACACACAATACACAACACACAACACACAATGCACAAAACACAACACAACACACTATACACAATACACAACACACAACACACAATACACAAAACACAACACAGAATACACTATACACAATACACAACACACAACACACAACACACAACACACAACACACAATACACAAAATACAATACACAACACACAATATACAACACACACCACACAATATACAACACATAACACACAATACACAACTGCACACAGGCTCTACAGTCAACAGTTCAGTTTATGCTTTACAACCACCTCTTTATGACATAAGTTAGTGTGTGTGTGTGTGTGTGTGTGTGTGTGTGTGTGTGTGTGTGTGCGTGCGTGCGTGCGTGCGTGTACGTTCCAGGGCAGGTCTATATCAATGTCATCTACTGTAATGAGTGAGAGTGTAATTGGAGGGAGAGCCTCTCTGATAAGAAGAGCAATCAGATTGATTAGATTCCATATCATATGAATCCCTATCATTACCTTGTTAGAGTGTCCATCTGTCTGCCGCACTGGGGAGGGAACTTTAGGGTCTGACGCAAGAAGAATAGCACAGCCACATCGGGATTCCTTCGGGTGTGGAGGACAATAATGTACTTGTGTGCGTCTATGTTTGTGAGAGTGTGATTGTATCTATGCAACCAAAGTCAAAACTGTACCAAGGAATTTGACTTCAATGTAAAGACAAACAATAAATGATGTCATAGTCTCCACAGACACACAGGCCCGCATTTAAATGTTATACGAGAGAGAAAGAGAGGAAGGATAGTGAGGCAAACAGAAACTGTCCCACTCTGCACATACTGTAGCTGTCAATCATTGTCTAATTCAGGGAACACTAAATGATGTCACCATTAGTTATATAGTCACATCTATATTCTTCCTCTTAGGAAGAGGGGGGCAGAGGGAGGGAGAGAGAGAGGGAGGTCAGAGAGTAGTGGTAGCAGAGGAGGGAGCATATTTTAGAGGGGGAGAGGCAGAGCGGGGCAGAGGGAGAGATGAGAAGAGAGAGAGAGAGAGTAGAGAGAAGAGAGAGAGAGAGAGATAGAGAGAGAGAGAGAGAGAGAGATGAGAAGAGGTGAGAAGGACGAGAGAGTGAGAGAATGAGAGAGAGAGAGATGAGTAGCGAAGGAGAGAGGAGAGTGAGGTGGAGACGAGTGTGCTGATGGAGAGAGGGGGGGGGGTGAGACATCACATTGGAAATAGCTTAACATAAGAACAGAGGCAACATAGATTGCTTATTTGGTCCTGAAAATGCAGAGAGTTAGCAGCAGTGGTCAGGAATACTGGCCACTGTAACTGGACCAAAACGTAAGGAAAGCTTTGACTATGTTACATGACTCAGTTGAGCTATGAGCCCTTGCTATTGAGAAATGGCGCGTCTGTAGCAAGACCTGGCTCCTCAAGAGAAGGAAGAAGAGAGAGCAGAGAGACGAGAGAGACAGAGAGATGAGAGAGGTAGAGGGAGAGAGAGGGAGGCAGAGAAGAGAGTGAGGGTAGAGAGAGAGGGAGGCAGAGAGAAGAGAGGGTTAGGGAGAGACGCAGATAGAGGAGGTACTATGAGAGAGAGAGAGAGAGAGAGAGAGAGGAGATGAGAGAGATGGGAGTGAGAGAGAGAGGTAGAGAGAGCGGGAGGGCAGAGAGAGAGAGGGAGGACAGAGAGAAGAGAGAAGAGAGAGAGAGAGAGAGAGAGAGAGAGAGAGATAGAGGAGGATAGAGAGAGGTAGAGAGAGAGAGAGAGAGGAGAGAGAGAGAGAGAGAGAGAGAGAGAGAGAGAGAGAGAGAGAGAGAGAAAGGACCCATAAACTACAGGCACACAGTGCTACCTAACGCCTTAAGACCTGTACTTTGAACATCGTTGTAACAGCTACAGAGGGAGACACACGTAGGTCTGGTTCTTACCGTTCAGGAGGATAATTAGGCAGATAATACATATATAAGAGA
>NW_019943176.1:169135-173929 GCF_002910315.2 Salvelinus sp. IW2-2015
GAGGGGGAGGAGGATTCAGGAGGGAGGAGAAGGTGGCAAAGAGCTTCCTAGGGTTAGAGGCAGATGCTTGGAATTTAGAGTGGTAGAAAGTGGCTTTGGCAGCAGAGACAGAGGAGGAAAATGTAGAGAGGAGGGAGTGAAAGGATGCCAGGTCCGCAGGGAGGCGAGTTTTCCTCCATTTCCGCTCGGCTGCCCGGAGCCCTGTTCTGGGCTCCGGGCACACGTTTGGTGTGCTTTCGCTGTAAATCCTTTTTGAAATCAGACATGTTGGCTGGATTCAGAACATGTGTAGCTTTAATTTGGCGCCAATTTGAATTTGGCGCGCAACATTTTTTCTGGCTTTTGGCCAAGTGGGACGCTACCGTCCCACATATCCCAGAGAAGTTGAACAAATTCTTATTTACAATGACGGCCTACAGGGGAACAGTGGGTTAACTGCCTTGTTCAGAGGCAGAACGACAGATTTTTACCTTGTCAGCTCTGGGATTCGGTCCAGCAACCTTTCGGTTACAGGCCCAACGCTCTAACCACTAAGCTACCTGCCGCCCCGTGCCGTCCCATGTATGGCATTCCAGGAGCTGGCATGCAGGAGTGGGGAGGGGAGTATCACATACCTTTGTCATGTCCCATTTACACACATTGGTGCACCGTGTATGGTTCCCCTCTCACACCCCAATGAGGAATGGCCAGTTCAAACATTTCAAACACACACACACACATCAAGAGTGAGAGTGACAGAATCTGGTATGAGCCAGCCGGTGATCACAACCATCCTAACCATCTCATGACATCATCACGATGTAATATTGTTTCCGAAATGTTTCAGACAGAAGGCACAGTGTTGAGAGGGTCTAAGTCAGTTCTGTGTTTATGTTAGACTTGATTCAGGGAAGGTAAGCTGATCCTAGATCTGCCCCTGCATCTACAGGCAACTTATATCTAGTGCTGTCCGGCATGAAAGATCTGGTCGACTGGTCCAGCAGACAGGATGGTGTGTGTTTTTAAAACAGTCTGAGAAGTGAGGAAGTTAAGTCTTGGTTCAGTCTCTGTGTTACTGAGAATCCTTGAATGCAGGGTTAAAAAGGGATATCTTTGGAATCAGCTTCCCTTTGTGTGTCCTATTTTGAAACCCCTCAGAGTCACAGTCTCTGGACTGTCTGCTTGGAGACAGAGTGAGAAACCATGAGAGTATCCAGTATCCATCTCACCTTGGCCTCATGTGCAGCAACATACACATGGCATTAGGGGTCCGAGTGTGTGCTCCATTCTGCCATAAAATATGAAATAAATAAATTGTATAATTTTGAAATAAACACATCATCTCTCCATGACAACTTCATTGGATGGACATCACCCACTACACACAAAACAGGAAGAATTTCTGCACCTCACGCGTGCAAGACAAGTGTGAATGTGTGTGTGTTTAGCCTGTCAGAGCTCGACCCAGTTTCCTTGCTGTGGGTTGGCACCAATGGTCAGCACTAACAGAGGGACAGCGGGTCATTCACCAAGGCTGGCACACATGCATGTGTGTTGTGGAAACCTGCCTGGTGTGTGTGTGTTGACCTTGGCTGCTTGTAAGAGATCCAGCTGCCTTTGAACAGGCCTCAGCATTTTACAGCAGGGCAGGGCCACGGAGGGAAGTCATTTACCAGTCTGTTTACCTAAAACACACCGACACACACAGGGACTCATTGTAATTCTATTTCTCCAATCTGATACTAATTTTGTTATTGCTGCTATTTCTGTCTGTTAGAGAGGCTGCCTGTCTGATGTGTCTCTGAGCAAATCTAGGTATCTGATCATGGTGGGTTTGTGTGTACTGCCTCATGGCTGCAGAATGATAAGCAGGGTCTTTGAAAACACACACACGGTGACAAACTCAGACATGGTCACACACCTCCAGACGCACACATGCACACATAGAGATTCACTCAGATTTACACACACACACACACACACACACACACACACACACACACACACACACACATCCCCTTCTCTCGTTCCCTCTCTTACCCACCCTTCTCTCTGTCCCCCTGCTACCCATGCATCCTTCTCTCTGTCCCTCTCGGTACCCTCCGTTCTCGTTCTCTCTTAAACCCTCTCTACCATTTCCCTTCCTCTGCCCATCCTACTCTCTGCCCTTCCTACTGTCCTCTCACCGAGCCCTCTTCTTCTCCTCCATCCTTCTCTGTCTTACCGTCCCTTCTCAATTTCAATCATTCACATTCAAGACCTTTATCTGGCAGAACATGTGTTAACATTGCAAGCAAGTGAGGTAGAATATAATTACAAAGTGAAATAAACAATACAAAATTCTCTCTTGTCCTCTCTTACCCCATGTCCCCTTCTCTCCTGTCCTCTCCTTAAACCCTCTTGCCTCTCTCTGTCTCTGCTCTCTACCTCCCATCTTCTCTGTCCCTCCCTCTACCCCATTCCTTCTCTTTCCTCTCCTCACCCTCACTCCCTTCTCTCTGTCCGCATCCTCAACCACCAGTCCCTTCTCCTCTGCTGTCCCCTCCTCTACCCCCATCCCTTCTCTCTGGCCCCCGTCTCTACCCCACTCCGTCCTTCTGTCCCTCCTCTACCCCCCATCCTTCTCTCTGTCCCTCTCTAACTACCCCATCCTTCTCTCGTCCCTCCCTCTACCCCATCCTCTTCTCTTGTCCCTTACCCCTCCATTCTCTTCTGTCCCTCTCTCACCCCATCCTTCTCTCCGTCCTCCCCTCTAACCCCATCCCTTCTCGTCTGGTCCCTCTCTCTACCCCATCCTTCTTCTTCTGGTTCCCTCCTTCAACCCCATCCCTTCTCTCTGTCCCTCCTCTCTAACTCCTCATCCTTCTCTCCGGTCCCTCCTCTCCCCATCCTTCTCTCTGGTCCCTCCCTCTAACACCCATGCCCTTCTTTCTGTCCCTACCCTTCTACCTCGCATCTCTTCTCTCTGTCCCTCCCTCTTACCCCTCTTTCTACCCCCTACCTCTCTCTCTGTCTGTTCTCTTCCCTCTACCCATCCTCTCTCTGTCCCTCCCTCTACCCTCCCTTCCTCTGTCCCCTCCTCCCCAACTATCGTTCCTATCCTCTTCTCTCTTCTCCCCTCTACTTGCCTTCCTACCATCCTTCTTCTGTCCCTCCTCTACCCACCCTTCTTGCTCTCTCTCCCTCTTCTCTCTGTCCCTCCCTCTACCCCATCCCTTCTCTCTGTCCCCCCTCTACCCATCCCTTCTCTCGTCCCTCCTCTACCCCATCCCTTCTCTCTGCCCTCTCTCTTACCCCAGCCCTCTCTCTTCCCTTCCCTTTACCCCATCCTTCTCTCTGTCCCTCCTCCCCCACCCTCTCTCTTTCCCTCCCTCTACCCCATCCCTTCTCTTCTGTCCCCCCTCTACCCCATCCCTTCTCCTGTCCCTCCCCTACCCCAATCCCTTCTTCTCTGTCCCTCCTCTACCCCATCCCTCTCTCTGTCCCTCCCTCTACCCCATCCCTCTCTCTGTCCCTTCCCTCTACCCCACCCCTTCTCTCTGTCCCTCTCTCTACCCCATCCCTACATCTCTGTCCCCTCTCTCTACCCCTCCCCTTCTCTCTGTCCCTCTCTCTACCCCATCCCTTCTCTCTGTCCCTCTCCCTCTACCGCCCTGTTCTCTCTGTCAAATCAAATCAAATCAAAGATTTATATAGCCCTCTTCTACATCAGCTGATATCTCAAATGCTGTACAGAAACCAGCCTAAAACCCCAAACAGCAAGCAATGCAGGTGTAGAAGCACGTGGCTAGGAAAAACTGCCTAGAAAAGCCAAAACCTAAAAACCTAGAGAGGAACCAGGCTATGATGGGTGGCCAGTCCTCTTCTGGCTGTGCCGGGTGAGATTATAACAAACATGGACCAAATGTTCAAATGTTATAAATGACCAGCATGTCAATAATAATAACACACTAGTGTCGAGGGGGCAACAAGTCAGCACCTCAGGATAAATGTCAGTTGGCTTTTCATAGCCTGATTCATTTAGAGTATCTCTACCGCTCCTGCGTCTCTAGAGAGTTAAAACAGCAGTCTGGACAGGTAAGCACGTCGGTGAAACAGTCGGGGTTCCATAGCCGCAGGCAGAACGAGTTGAAAGCTAAAGCAGCAGCACGACCAGGTGGACTGGGGACAGCAAGGGTCATCATGCCAGGTAGTCCTGAGGATGGTCCTGCTCAGGTCCTCCGAGAGAGAGAAAAAAGAATGTTCCCTCTCTCTCTACCCCCCCCCTTCTCTCTTCCCCCTCTACCCCGCCACTTCTCTCTGTCCCTCCCTCTACCCCGCCCCTCTCGTCTGTGCCCTCTCTCTCTAACCCCACCCACTTCTCTCTGTCCCTTCCCTTACCCTGCCCCCTTCTCTCCTTCCTCCCTCTACCCCGCCCCCTCTCTCTGTCCCTCCCTCGACCCCGCCCGCCTTCGCTCTGTCCCTCCCTCTACCCCGCCTCCTTATCTCTGTCCCTCCCTCTACCCCGCCCCTTATCTCTGTCCCTCCCTCTACCCCATCCCCTTCTCTCCTGTAGTAGTATCCAACACTTGATGCAGTTTAACATTCCTTCTCTTAAACAATAATAACACTTTTATTGTATCAAATATGCTAGTTGCAGACTGGTAAAGGAACAAGCTTTGATTGAGATATTACACTGCCCTCCTGGGTTAACTGTCTAGTTTAATGACCTTATGAATATGTAACAGCTCAACACAAACCTCCCTCCCCTCTCTTGCAGTCTGCAATATCATTATTTCTGCAATGTATCCTGTCACGCTGTGTGTGGTGTGGTTG
>NW_019943176.1:174058-193927 GCF_002910315.2 Salvelinus sp. IW2-2015
CCCTAAAGGACTCTCAGACCATGATAAACAACATTATCTGTCTGCTGAAACCAAGATTCAACTCTTTGACCTGAATGCCAAGTCACATCTGGAGGAAACTCTGGCAGCATCCCTACGGTGAAAGCATGGCGGTGGCGGCATCATGCTGAGGGATGGTTTTCAGCGGCAGGGACTGGGGGACTAGTCAGATCGAGGGAAAGATGAATGAGAAAAGTACAGAGAATCCTTGATGAAAACCTAATCCAGAGCGCTCAGGACCTCAGAATGGAGGCGAAGTTTTGCCTTCCAACAGGACAACGACACTAAGCACACAGCCAAGACAACAGCAGCAAGTGGCTTCGGGACAAGTCTCTGAATGTCCTTGATGTGCCCAGCTAGAGCCCGCACTTGAACCCGATCGAAACATCTCTGGAGAGACCTGAAAATAGCTGTGCAACGACGCTCCCATCCAACCATCAAACTCCCAAATACAGGGTGTCCAAGCTTGTAGCGTCATACCAAAGAAGACTTGAGGCTGTAATCGCGCAAAAGATGTTTCAACAAAGTACTGAGTAAAGGGTCTGAATACTTATGTAAATGTGATATATTCAGTTGTTTTATTTGTTTAAAATGTGCAAAAATGTCTAAAAACCTGTTTTTGCTTTGTCATTATGGGGTATGTGATGTCATTATGGATATTGTGATGTCTTATGGGTATTATTATGTGTGTAGATTGATGAGGGAAAAAATAATTGATTCGATTTTAGAAAAAGGCTTAACGTAACAAGATTGGAAAAAGTCAGGTGGTCTGAATACTTTCTGAATGTACTGTAGTATATGTTGTCTCTTAGAATGCTCAAAATAACTCTGATGATTTAAGCTTATGCACTTTGGACGATGTCCATACTGATCGTGTCCTTGCTTTGAGGCATCTGATGAAAAGCTGTCTTTTAAAAAGCATATTGATAAGTTATGAAGCTGAGAGTAAAAAATGAGCTTCTTCTAAAGAAACAAGCATGCCTTCGCTAAATATACTGAACAAAATATAAACGCAACATGTAAAGTGTTGGTCCATGTTTCATGAGCTGAGTTAAAAGATCCCAGAAATGTTCCATACGCACAAAAAGATTATTTCCTCAAAATATTTGTTCACACATTTGTTTACGTCCATGTTGGTGAGCATTTCTCCTTTACAAGATAATCCATCCACCTGAACAGGTGTGGCATATCAAGAAGCTGATTAAACAGCAGATCATTACACAGGTGCATCTTGTACTGGGGACAATAAAAGGCCACTAAAAGTTCTGTCACACAGCACAATGCAACTGATGTCTCATGTTTGAGGGAGTGTGCAATTGGCATGCTGACTGCAGGAATTTCCACCAAGAGCTGTTGCCAGAAAATGTAATATCAATTTCTCTACCATAAGTCGCCTCCAACATTGTTTTAGGGAATTTGGCAGTATGTCCAACTGGCCTCACAACCGCAGACCACGTGTAACACGCCAGCCAGGACCTCCACATCCGTCTTCTTCACCGGTTGGATCATCTGAGACGAGGTTATCTGACCAGCCACCCAGACAGCTGATGAAAACTGTGGGTTTTGCACAACCGAAGAATTTCTGCACAAACTGTCAGAACCGTCTCAGGGAAGCTCGTCTTCATGTCGTCTCTGACCTGATTCCAGTTCAGCATCGTAACCGACTCCAGTCCACACAGTCACCATATGCTCACCTTCGATGGCCATTGGCACGCTGGAGAAGTGTGCTCTTCACGGATGAATCCTGGTTTCAACTGTACCGGGCAGATGGTAGACAGCATGTATGGCATTGTGTGGGCAAGCGGTTTGCTGATGTCAACGTTGTGAACAGAGTGCCCCATGGTGGCGGTGGGGTTATGGTATGGGCAGGCATAAGATACGGACAATGAACAATATTGCATTTTATTGATGGCAGTTTGAATACACAGAGATACCGTGACGAGATCCTGAGGCCCATTTTCGTGTCATTCATCCGCCGCCATCACCTCCTGTTTCAGAATGATAAAACACTGCCCCATGTCACTGTCACGTTCCTGACCTGTTTTCCTTGTTTTTGTATGTGTTTAGTTGGTCAGGGCGTGAGTTGGGGTGGGCATTCTATGTTATGTGTTTCTATGTTTAGGTTATTTGTCTATTGGCCTGATATGGTTCTCAATCAGGGACAGGTGTTTTACGTTTCCTCTGATTGAGAACCATATTAAGGTAGGCTGTTCTCACTGTTTGTTGGTGGGTGATTGTTCCTGTGTCTGTGTATGTCGCACCACACGGGACTGTTTCGTTTGTCTTCCGTGTTTGTGTTTGTTACCACACGGGACTGTATCGTTTGTGCTAGTCTGTACCTGTTTGTGCGTTCTTCGTGTTTATGTAAGCTCTTATGTTCTGGTCGGTCAACGTCGTTTGTTATTTTGTAATCATTTTCAAGTGTTCTTCGTGTTTCGTCTTGTCTTTAATAAATCTTCATGTATTCATCAACTGCTGCGTTTTGGTCCGATCCCTACTCCTCCTCTTCAGACGAAGAGGAGGAAAGCAACCGTTACAGTCACAAGGATCTGTACACAATTCCTGGAAGCTGAACATGTCCCAGTTCTTCCATGGTCTGCATACTCACCAGACATGTCACCCATTGAGCATGTTCGGGATGCTCTGGATCGACAGTTACAACAGTGTGTTCCAGTTATCGCCAATATCCAGAAACTGCGCACAGCCATTAACGAGGAGTGGGACAACTTTCCACAGGTCACAATCAACAGCCTGATCAACTCTATGTGAAGGAGATGTGTCACGCTGCCTGAGGCAAATGCTGGTCACACCAGATACTGACTGGTTTTCTGATCCACGCCCCTATATATTTTTATTAAGGTATCTGTCACCAACAGATGCATATCTGTATTCCCAGTCTGAGGAATGTGTATCTGTATTCATAACTGAGGAATGTGTTCTGGTGTCTCTCGGTCAATTCAGAAAGCTGTTTGAAGACCTCATAACTGAGGAATGTGTTCTGGTGTCTCTCGGCATTCAGAAGCTGTTTGAAGCCTTATAACTGAGGAATGTGTTCTGGTGTCTCTCGGTCAATTCAGAAAGCTGTTTGAAGCCTTATAACTGAGGAATGTTGTTCTGGTGTCTCTCGGTCAATTCAGAAAGCTGTTTGAAGACCTTATAACTGAGGAATGTGTTTCTGGTGTCTCTCGGTCACATTCCAAGAAAAGCTGTTTGAAGACCTTATAACTGAGGAATGTGTTCTGGTGTCTCTCGGTCAATTCAGAAAGCTGTTTGAAGACCTTATAACTGAGGAATGTGTTTTTATGATTATTTATTTATTTCTGCTTGAATTTGTTTTTATATTTTGAAATGTGTATTTTCTGTAAATTCTGTARTTCAGAGCACATCTGTAAAATAKACCTTGGTCTCAGTATGACTCCCTGATGAAAATAAAAATATAATTTGCTGTTAACATAGACAGTCATGCTACTGTAATAATGCACTGTGGTGGATCTTAAATGAGCTACCCTTCTCTTTCACAGTTATTTAAAGTTTTATTTGGCCTGCAGTCAATATTTCCCAGTGTGATTACGACTGTCATAACATTGTCAAGAAAGCTCTCAAACATGTTTAGCTATTTATGACAGCTTTGTTAATTTAGCCAACATTTTGTTTCCAAGGAGGAAACTGTCTTGAGACACAATAATCTAATTTACTCTAAGTCTATGTAAAATAGACCTATAGTAAATAATATCAGCTTTAGTTAGGCCTACCCATCCTGTCCTACATATGCCTACATTTGACATGCTATTACACATGTAATTAGGCATTATAACGGTGCTTGAGACATTTGTCACGAAGGCGTTATAACGAGCTGTGCAAAGTAAAAGGTTGCTGATGTAGGCTATGTAGGTGCGCTCCAACGACTCTTGCTGATCTTCCAGTGCGCAGGCGTGGCCAGCGCGCAGTGCCGCAGACAGGGGGCGTCAACATGGCGTAGTGACGACGACTGCAGCCTGCCAGAGAGAGACAGGAGGCGATACGACGAAGAGGGTACCATTCTGCCGAGCGTCAAGATAACTTGTCTTTTATTTATGCATTCTTTCGCACCATCGGGGGAATAGGGTGCGATTCAAAGAACAAGAGAGGATCATTTACCCTTTCTTTTTAATATTCCTTAATATCCCCCGTTGTCCACCGGCCTCTCCGTTGTCTATTTGATGCAGCAGAAGGACTGACTGTTGAGAGCAGGTGTGTGTGAGAGAGAGACCCCAGCGGCCGCTCCTCTCTCCGTCCTCTCCAGTGTCCAACGAGGAAATGTCGAGTGAGAAGCCGGCTTCTGCACCTCCACTGTCGGATCCAGACCGAGACCGAGCCGCTCACCCCCCGGGCCCCGGCCAGCCCCAGGTCGTTACGGGCGCTGGCTCTGCTCCCATCGGGGACAGGATGGTCTCTGGATCCGGCTCCATGGTGCTCCCGGCCGTGCCGATCAGGAATATCCAAATGAAATTCGCCGTACTGATCGGCCTCATTCAGGTTGGCGAGGTTAGCAACCGGGACATCGTCGAAACGGTTCTCAACCTGGTAAGTAGAAACCGCAATTCTAGCCTAGGGTAGCATCCCCACTATTAACCTAGTCCTATAGCCTAGCATTAGCAGATAGCTAGAATCACTGCACTGTGTTGCGTTGCTGTAGCATAGTCCTATAACATACCGCGGTTCTGTGTAACAGCAGCAGAAGCTCCTGTTTTATTTACGACGCTGCTTTTAGGTTCTTTCCCCCCATCCATCCATGTTGTGGTGGCTAAGGCTGGCAGGATGATGTCATATGTTTGCTCAGTGGAAGGATTAGTTTTTTCTTCTGTCATGCAGTGGAGATAATAAGGGTTATGGGGAACTAGATGATTATAAAAGCTGTAGAGAGAGAGAGAGAGAGAGAGAGAGAGAGACACTGACGGTAAAAGGGATGTGATTTGTAAAGTCATGAAGCTTAACCAAGGGATGTAATGACCCTCGCTACGGATCGGAGGGTAACAGTTATTCGGCCATTATTGACAACATGGCCAGTCACCCACTCTCTGTTAAGGCTAGGTTATTCATTTATAGCTATGGCGACACTCGGAAATATGTGGCCGGAATACCTTCGCTCAGCGGTCGAGATTGGTGCGTGTGTGACTTGTGTGTGTGTGTCCCCATATCCCGTTTTAGACCACAAATAAAAACATGAAGCCATTTACTTGACCCCAACGTGATACAACATTTTTACATCCAGCAGCTAGTGAATTTGTTAGGCTGCAACTCTCTCTCTCTCTCTCTCTATCACCCTCACACACACACACACGCCAAATCGTTACATTGTTTCTGCACCTTGCACGGCACTCGCCGTATTGGAACAATGCTTCRTATTCCTCGCCAACAGTGGAAGAAAACCGTTAATTGTATTTTGGTTTCGGGCCAGAATTGTGTGCAGGCTGCAGCGTCTCCGTTGTTTGCCACCGGACGGAACAAAGGCATAGTGCAATGCGTTGTTGTCGCCATATGTAGCCTACAGCTAGCATATGAGTGTCTCAGAAATAATTAGCCTATGCATACGCTATACTTTGTTTTGAATAAGAGATTTGGTGCCAATTTATTTTATTTTATATTATATATATATATATATATATAGGCATATGCGAATCCAATAGGCTAGGTTCTCCTGTTTCTTTGTAGTTTAGCTTTGTGCTAAACTATCGAAGATGCCTGCCTTTAGCCTAATACCCGTCGTTATGTTATCGTTATGTCTGAATATCACCTAGCGATGCTTTGGTCTGGTCTAGTGAGTATAGGAGGGGGGATTTAGACCTGGCTGCGGATGAACAAATGGGGACTTTTGTTATGAAACAGACCCGTTTTTAATGCACATCACAGATGCACTAATGCGCTATAGCCTAGGGATATGGTGTGTGTGTGTGTGTGTGTGTGTGTCAAGGGGATGTTTTTATTCTGCTCTGCTAGAATCAATCCCTCTATAGTTTATAGACTAGGGTGCTTCGGCAACCGTTACACATTGTGATCTGTTGTGAAAGGGGCCTATGCCTATATATCTCAACAACGTGGTTTTATATAGATGAGGTTTAAATGTTACATGCTACATTCCTATGATAAGGCGAATAGGCTAAATGCTTATGATACGGCGGATAGGCTAAATTCTTATGAAAAGACGCATATGCTAAATGCTTATGATAAGTTAAATCATTAGCTATTTCTATTTGCTAATTGTAGGGCAGTTTGGGTGAATAGCCTAAACCCATTTCTACCCTTGTGTGATGTTGTGATGTTTGTGTAGCAAGGCCCAAATCTTGCAGTTATTATTGACTTGAGGAGGACTGATGCTTCGCTGGCTCACCTTGACCTACTCGTCTCCCTCCTCTCCCTCCTCTTCCTCCTCTAACCCCCCCCCCCCTTCTCCTCCCTCTTTTCTGTCAGATATAGGAGGTGAAGTTTTCATCCTCAACCTCAAACCGACGTGCTAATAGGCTACATCTATTGGATGCTGTTGCATCCTGCACAATTAATTTGACCATTTACCATAGCCTGTAATGGAATAAGGAGATGGTAAGGAAATGATAAGGAGATGATAAGGAGATGGTAAGGATATGATGAGGATATGATAAGGATATGATAAAGAAATGGTAAGGAGATGATAAGGAGATGGTAAGGATATGATGAGGATATGATAAGGATATGATAAAGAAATGGTAAGGAGATGATAAGGAGATGATAAGGAAATGATAAGGAGATGATAAAGAAATGGTAAGGAGATGGTAAGGAGATGATAAGGAGATGATAAAGAAATGGTAAGGAGATGGTAAGGAGATGATAAGGAGATGGTAAGGAGATGGTAAGGAAATGATAAGGAGATGGTAAGGAGATGATAAGGAGATGGTAAGGAGATGGTAAGGAAATGGTAAGGAGATGGTAAGGAAATGATAAGGAGATGATAAGGAAATGGTAAGGAGATGGTAAGGAGAGGATGAAAGAAAGAGGAGGGAGAGAGATGGTCTGGCCTGCAGGCAGCATGCAAGTGGACAGCGTCACGCATTTAAAAGCAGGTAGTGGAGGAGAGGGGCGGGGGATGAGAGAATGAGGGGTGGGGGAGGAGAAGGATGCTGCAGTGTCAGAGAGACAGAGAGGCAGCCAGCCAGAGAGGCAGAAAGGCAGCCAGCCATAGAGGCAGAGATGTAGCCAGCCAGAGAGGCAGAGCGACAGCCAGCCAGCCAGAGAGGCAGAGCGGCAGCCAGCCAGAGAGGCAGAGAGGCAGCCAGCCATAGAGGCATAGAGAAAGCCAGCCAGCCAGAGAGGCAGAGCGGCAGCCAGAGAGGCAGCCAGCCAGAGAGGCAGAGGCAAGCCAGGCAGCCAGAGAGCAGCCAGCCAGAGAGGCAGAGCGCAGCCCGCCAGCCAGAGAGGCAGAGAGAAACCAGGCAGCCAGAGAGGCAGAGAGAAAGCCAGCCAGCCAGAGAGGCAGAGAGAAAGCCAGGCAGCCAGAAGAGGCAGAGAGAAAGCCAGGCAGCCAAGAGGCAAGACGGCAGGGTACTGGATAGATGGATGATGGATAATGATAAATGGATAGATGGATAGGTGATAGGTGATAGGTGATAGGTGATAGATGATAGGTGATAGATGGATAGATGATAGGTGATAGATGATAGATGGATAGATGGATAGATGATAGGTGATAGGTGATAGATGATAGGTGATAGGTGATAGGTGATAGGTGATAGGTGATAGATGGATAGGTGATAGATGGATAGATGATAGGTGATAGATGATAGGTGATAGGTGATAGATGATAGGTGATAGATGATAGATGATAGATGGATAGATGGTAGATGATAAATGATAGATGGATAGATGGATAGGTGATAGATGATAGATGATAGATGGATAGATAGATAGATAGGTGATAGATGATAGATGGATAGATTGATAGGTGATAGATAGATGGATAGGGAGAAAAGCAATACTGGGGCTTAGATCAGTATTAAAGGGTGACATCAGAGAGAGAGGGCGAGAAAGAGAGAGAGGGAGAGAGAGAGAAATAGAGATATATAGAGAGAGACAGAGAGAGAGAGAGAGARAGAGAGAGAGCGAGAGAGAGAGCACAAACACCAACCAGCTTATTGGGATGAACAGAGCACTAGAGACCAATCCTCCAGCCTCTCTCCATATCCATTGATCTTGGCGGGCAGTAGTGTCTGAATCTGAAATACTATAGCCTTAATTGAAAGAGCTGGTGGTCTGAGAGCCAGGGTAGGGACCGTGGCAGTGGTTTGTTGGCCCAACACAGTCCTCTGAGGCTGGGATAGCTACTCTATTATTCAGCCAGGTCATTCAGTGGAGAACCGCAGAGAGGGATTCACACACCACACGAGTATTGATGGAAGGATAGATGGGCAGATGGAGGGTTGGAAGGATAGATGGGCAGATGGAAGGATAGATGGGCAGATGGAGGGATGGAAGGATAGATGGGCAGATGGAGGGATGGAAGGATAGATGGGCAGATGGAGGGATGGAAGGATAGATGGAGGAGACCGCATCACACCACACACGTATTAACATGGCCCCAGCACGGATGGATGGATGGATGGAGGGATGGATGGATGGATGGATGAATAGGGGGACGGAGGGGTAAAAGAGGGATGGGGAGATTATTGGATGGAGGGATGGAGGGATGCTGGTATAGAAACACTGCCTTATAGAATAGGTGTTTGTTTTTCCAAACATATAATAATCAGACGACCTGGTTCAATTGTAAACCATTGTAATGCGTCTGTGTAGCTGGTGTGGATGAGTCAGGCGCAGGACAGCAGATATGAGTAATGTACGCAATTTTACTCAACAATAATCACAATACACATCAATAAATCCAAAGGCCACAATAACGGACCGCAATACAACAAACAATCACTCACAAACAAACATGGGGGAACAGAGGGTTAAATAATGAACAAGTATTTGGGGGATTGAAACCAGGTGTGTAAGACAAGGACAAAACAAATGGAAAATGAAAAGTGGATCGGCGATGGCTAGAAGGCCGGTGACGTCGACCGCCGAACGCCGCCCGAACAGGAAGAGGGACCGACTTCGGCGGAAGTCGTGACAACCATGGAGTTTTTTATGGTTTTGCCTCCTGTCAACAAATGCTGATAAAGTTACCCTTTAATAGCTCAGTGCATTAGTTTGAAGGCTTTAGTTAGCTTAGCTTATCCCTGGGCCAGGGTAATGGCTAGGTTGCCACAGTTAGCCTTAGCTCAATGCATTAGTCTGAATGCTTTAGTTAGCTTAGCTTATCCCTGGGACAGGGTAATGGCTAGGTTGCCACAGTTATCCTTAGCTCAATGCATTAGTCTGAATGCTTTAGTTAGCTTAGCTTAACTTGTTCCAGGGTTAGGGTGTGGATTTAGGCAGGGAAAGGATTGGTGATGTTCCCCCTGTTTCACTCACTCTAAAGTCTTCCCATGATCCAGGGGTTCCTAAACATTTTGGGCCCACGACCACGTTTTGATATCTGAAAATCCTAGCGACCCCAACCATGTAAAAATGTAGTTAATAAGAGCCAATGTTATCTTTTTTAATGTGGGTCTATGGCAGTCAATGGAAAAACAGATGACAGTATTTCTGATTGTCTTCTCAACTCACCATCACATACTTTTAATGTGGGGCTATGACAGTCAATTTCAAATGAGTTTGACATAATGTCTCTTACCTCATAATGTCTCTTACCTCATTATGTCGCTTACCTCATAATGTCTCTTACCTCATAATGTCTCTTACCTCATAATGTCTCTTACCTCATAATGTCTCTTACCTCATTATGTCTCTTACCTCATAATGTCTCTTACCTCATAATGTATCTTACCTCATAATGTCTCTTACCTCACCACCACTAATGAGATGGGTTTGCTCAAAGTCAGGGGGGGGGGGTTGACAGCGTGCAGCTCATCTCTGCAGTCACATCCAACCTGGATCGATATTTGGTTTTAATGCAAACGAGAGCACTAATGGTGCTTTCAAGACAACTGGGAACTCTGAAAAACACGAGGTCAAATCATGACGTCAGTGATCTTCAGGTCAGAAAGTCGGAGCTCTAGAAAGAGGCCAGAGTTCCTGAGTTGGAATTCTGAGTTGGACGACCGTTGAAAACTATTTTTCCCAGTCGGAGCTAGTTTTTTTTCCAGAGTTCTCACCTGTCTTGAACGCACCGAAGTCGGAGATTGTCCGAGTTCCCATTTCCGAGTTAATGCTCAGAGGGAGACGGCCGGCTATTCCCTTCGAGTCAGGAACCAAAACTCCTCCGTAGTGACCCGGGAATGCATTCGGGTCACATGACAGCTCGATCAGTTGTTCGATTTCACTTACCGGCATGTCAACTGAGCCAGGATCACAGTTAAACGTATAGGGGAGTAGGTCCCAAAGTGCTCTACCAAGCGTTGGAGGTGAGCAGTCGTCACTCCTGTGGGACACTTACCGATGCAGTTTTCTGTTAGATWAACATGCACAGCCGAGGGAACGTTCGCTTTTGAAATCATTCATTCCTCTGAATCCACTATTTCGATCMCTCGTCTGTAGAATGTTTTTTGTATTTCTCCTGCATTGCTTGCGTTCAGTTCGTTCAGTTTCCCAGATATGTCTGTTACATCGGCAAGGAGGCGCATTTTATGTTCATTTCACAGAAAGTTAACAAAGTCTGTTTCCTTCATATCCATTGTGAATGACATTGCCTCCTCTAGCAACGCGGAAATCCTTTCCACACCGTCGATAACCACCAAGCCTTGGTGTGAAATAGTGTTGTCATGCTCTGATCTCATATCTCCACGTTGTTTTGTGAACAGGCGTGAGCACAATGGATGTGGTTTGATGTCGTTTACAAATGGAAGTTACCTGCTGCGGTATATCTCGGAATATCAGCGGGAGACACAGTCATAACTAGAGCGCAGAGGCCCGCCCTCCGTCCCACCATAGATGGAGCCCCATCTGTGCCAAAGCCCACCATTTGATCCCATGGATTCTGTTTTTCAGCCATATAGCCACACAGCACACTGAACATCCCATGTGACGTTTCATATAGCCACACAGCACACTGAACATCCCATGTGACGTTTCATATAGCCACACAGCACACTGAACATCCCATGTGACGTTTCATGCTCGGTAATCGTGAGACAGAACAACATGTCCTCGTGAATAACATCCCCCGACGTGTGTAGCGAACAAAAGTCAMCGCGTCTCGGCCCTCACAGCTAACGTCCATTTGGAGAGCAGAAACTGGGGGAGTGTTTTGAGTCGCTCAGAGTTTCCTCTTGATTGCTAACAATAGCATCACTTCTTAGTTTCACAGTGTTATCTGACAAAAGGTGTTGATGTTTCTGTGCCTCTGCCTCCCAACACATTGTTTTCACCATATCAACTGCGGTCGGTAATATCAAAGTCTCTGCAATAGTGTGTGGTTTCATAGCGTGGGAATGATTCAAGTGCAACGGTCAAGTGCAGCCTGTTACCATGATCTAAGGGCGCTCTCCGGTTGAATTTGATCTTTTAGATTTGAATAATTTTCATTAACATTTTTAAGGTTAATCACATTACAATGATTTTGAGATACAAAGACGATATTATAGTATATATATTTTTGTATACACAGTACCAGTCGAAAGTTTGGACACACCTACTCATTCCAGGGTTTTTAATTATTTTTTGCTATTTTCTACATTGTAGAATAATAGTGACCACATCAAAACTGTGGAATAACACATATGGAATCATGTAGTAACTAACCCMAAAAAGTGTTAAACAATTAAAAATATATTTTATATTTGAGATTCTTCAGATTCCACCCTTTGCCTTGATGACAGCTTTGCACACTCTTGGCATTATCTCAACCAGCTTCACCTGGAATGCTTTTCGAACAGTCTTGAAGGAGTTCCCGCATATGMTAAGCACTTGGGGCGGCAAATAGGCTAGTGGTTAGAGTGTTGGACTAGGAACCGAAAGGTTGCAAGATCAAATTCCCGAGCTGACAAGGTAAAAATCTGTCGTTCTGCCCCTGAACAAGGCAGTTAACCCATTGTTCCTAGGCTGTCATTGAAAATAAGAATTTGTTCTTAACTGACTTGCCTAGTTAAATAAAGGTTAAAAAAACTTGTTGGCTGCTTTTCATTACCCACGTCTGGTGAGTACCAAAAACTCCAGCAGCATACCACCCTGCATACCACTCTGGCTTGCTTCTGAAGCTAAGCAGGGTTGGTCCTGGTCAGTCCCTGGATGGAGACAGATGCTGCGAAGTGGTGTTGGAGGGCCAGTAGGAGGCACTCTTTCCTCTGGTCTAAAAAATGGCCCAGGGCAGTGATTGGGGACATTGCCCTGTGTAGGATGCGTCTTTCGGATGGGACATTAAATGGGTGTCCTGACTCTCTGAGGTCATTAAAGATCCCATGGCACTTATCGTAAGAGTAGGGGTGGTAACCCGTCACACTAATCACCAGTTTACAATTGGCTCATTCACCCCCCTCCTCTCCCCTGTAACTTTCCCCAGGTCGTTGCTGTAAATGAGAATGTGTTCTCAGTCAACTTACCTGGTAAAATAACAGAAAAAAACAAAACTAATCCTCAATTGGATTACACCATCACACTCCTCCTCCATGCTTCACTGTGGGAACCACACATGCGGAGATCATCCGTTCACCCACTCTGTGTCTCACAAAGACACGACGCTGGGAACCAAAAATCAAAAATTTGTACTCATCAGACCACTGCTCATGTTTCTTGCCCACAACACAGTCTCTTATTCTCATTGGTGTCCTTCAGTAGTGGTTTCTTTACAGCAATTATACCATGAAGGCCTGATTCACACAGTCTCCTCTGAAACAGTTGATGGTGAGATGTGTCTTTTACTTGAACTCTGTGAAGCATTTATTTGGGCTTCAATCTGAGGTGCAGGTACTCTAATGAACTTATCCTCTGCAGCAGAGGTAACTCTGGGTCTTCCTTTCCTGTGGCGATCCTCATGAGAACCAGTTTCATCATAGTGCTTAATGGTTTTTGCAACTGCACTTGAAAAAACAAAGTTCTTGAAATTTCCGTATTGATGACCTTCATGTCTAAAGTAATGATGGCATTCGTTTTCTTTGCTTATTTGAGCTGTTCTTGAAATAATTGGACTTGATCTTTTACCAAATAGGTATCTTCTGTATACCCCCACCTTATCACAACACAACTGATTGCTCAAACACATTAAGAAGGAAAGACATTCCACAAATTAACTTCTTAACTGACTTGCCTAGTTTAAATAAAGGTAAAAAAAAAGAAGGTATAAATAAATATATTTTGTTAATTGAAATGATTCCAGGTGACTATCATGAAGCTGGTTGAGATAATGCCAAGAGTGTGCAAACCTGCTCATCAAAGACATGGGTGGAATCTGAAGAATCTCAAATATAACATATATTTAGAATTGTTTAACACTTTTTTGGGTTAGTTACTACATGATTCCATGTGTGTTATTTCATAATTTTGATGTGTTCACTATTATTATAAAATGTAGAACATAGCAACAATAAAGAAACACCCTGGAATGAGTAGGTGTGTCCAAACTGTTGATTGGTACTGTATATATTTTTTACAGGATTTTGGAAATTGTACCGCAAGGCCATTTTCATATAAGGCGATTCCACATGGGGTCGTGACCCCTAGTTTGAGTACCGCTGCCATAATCAGATTCTACCTTTCCAAACAGTCCTGGCTGGCTTCCACAGTACAGCTGTGTGTTTCAGTGTGAGAGTATGTGTGCTGTAGTGCAGCTTACCTCTCTCAAGGTCGAGTCATGGTCTGTCCTGTGGTTCACAGGCAGTACACTTCAAATCTGGCGTTTGTCCATCTTCCTCTCTGCTCTCTCCCTCCCTCTCTATCTCTCCATCTATCATCTGCTCTCTCTCGTTCCTCTGCTCTTTCTCTGCACTTTCTCTCTCTCTCTCTCTCTCTCTCACTCTCTCTCTCCTCTCTTTCTCTCTTTCTCTCTCTCTCTCCTCTCTGTCACTCACACTCTTTTTTTGAAGTCACACACTTTATTTGGAAAGTCCCTCCGTATCTACAGACTATTATTAACATTTTAACTAACTTAACTATCTACTAACCCTAACCCTAACCGTAGCCCTAACCATAAACCTAACCATAGCCCTAACCGTAGCCCTAACCTAACCGTAGCCCTAACCTAACCGATGGTAGCAGCTACTCTTCTCGGGTTTATTATGGATCGCTATTAGTTCCTGCAAAAGCAGCAGCTACTCTTCCTGGGGTTTCCTACGGTTAGGGCTACGGTTAGGGCTACGGTTAGGTTATGGTTAGGGCTACGGTTAGGTTTATGGTTAGGGCCTAACGGTTAGGGCTACGGTTAGGGCTACGGTTTTGGTTAGGGTTAGGGCTACGGTTAGGCTACGGTTAGGGCTACGGTTAGGGTTAGGGCTACGTTAGGGCTACGGTTAGGGTTAGGGCTACGGTTTAGGCTACGGTTAGGGTAGGCTACGGTTAGTTATGTGCTACGGTAGGTACGGGCTACGGTTAGGGCTACGGTTAGGGCTACGGTTAGGGCTACGGTTAGTTGAGGTTAGGGCTACGGTAGGTTTATGGTTAGGGCTACGGTTAGGGCTACGGTTAGGGCTACGGTTACGGTTAGCGGTTAGGGCTACGGTTAGGAGGGCTACGGTTAGGGCTACGGTTAGGGCTACGGTTTAGGGTTAGGGCTACGGTTAGGTTTATGGTTGGCCACGGTTATGGTTAGGGCTTACGGTTAGGGCTACGGTAGGGCTACGTTAGGGCTACGGTTAGGGCTATGGTTAGGTTTATGGTTTAGGGCTACGGTAGGTTTATGGTTAGGGCTATGGTTTAGGGCTACGGTTAGGGCTACGGTTAGGGCTACGGTCTAGGTTAGGGCGCTTACGGTTAGGGCTACAGGTTAGGGTTAGGGCTACGGTTAGGTAGGGCTACGTTAGGCTACGGTTAGGGCTACGGTTTACGGTTTAGGGCAGGGTTAGGGCTACGGTTAGGGCTACGGTTGGGTTACGGTTAGGGCTACGGTTACGGTTAGGGCTACGGTTAGGGCTACGGTTAGGGCTACGGTTACGTTAGGGCTAACGGTTAGGGCCCTACGGTTAGGGCTACGGTTACGGTTAGGGCTACGGTTAGGGCTACGGTTACGGTTAGGGCTACGGTTAGGGCTACGGTTAGGGTACGGTTGTAGGTTAGGCTACGGTTAGGGTACGGTAGGGCTAGTAGGTGTCACGGTTAGGGTTAGGGCTACGGTTAGGGTTAGGACGTTAGGTTAGGGCTACGGTTAGGGTTACGGTTTCAGGTAGTTAGGGTACGGTTAGGGGTTACGGTTAGGGTTACGGATATAACGGTTACGGGTTAACGGTTAGGCTACGGTTAGGGCTACGGTTAGGGCTACGGTTAGGGTTAGGGCTACGGTTTAGGCTGGTTAGGGCTACGTTAGGGCTACGGTTAGGGCTACGGTTAGGGCTACGGTTAGGCTACGGTTACGGTTAGGGCTCGGTTAGGGCTACGGTTAGGGCTTACGGTTAGGGCTACGGTTAGGGCTAAGTTAGGGTTACGGTTACGGTTAGGGCTACGGTTAGGGCTTACGGTTACGGTTACGGTTAGGGTTACGGTTAGGGTACGGTTAGGTTAGGGCTACGGTTAGGGTTACGGTACGGTTAGGTTACGGTTAGGGGTTACGGTTCGTAGGGCTACGGTTAGGTACGGTTACGGTTACGGTTAGGGTTACGGTTAGGGCTACGGTTAGGTTAGGGCTACGGTTAGGGTTGGTTAGGTTTATGGTTAGGGCACGGTTAGGTTTATGGTTAGGGCTACGGTTAGGGCTACGGTTAGGGTTACGGTTAGGGTTAGGGTTAGTAGATAGTTAAGTTAGTTGAATGTTAATAATAGTCTGTAGATACGGAGGGACTTTCCAAATAAGAGTGTGTGACTTCAAAAAAAGAGTGTGAGTGACAGAGAGGAGAGAGAGAGAGAAAGAGAGAAAGAGAGGAGAGAGAGAAAGTGCAGAGAAAGAGCAGAGGAACGAGAGAGAGCAGATGATAGATGGAGAGATAGAGAGGGAGGGAGAGAGCAAAGAGGAAGATGGACAAACGCCAGATTTGAAGTGTACTGCCTGTGAACCACAGGACAGACCATGACTCGACCTTGAGAGAGGTAAGCTGCACTACAGCACACATACTCTCACACTGAAACACACAGCTGTACTGTGGAAGCCAGCCAGGACTGTTTGGAGGTAGAATCTGATTATGGCAGTGGTACTCAAACTAGGGGTCACGACCCCATGTGGAATCGCCTTATATGAAAATGGCCTTGCGGTACAATTTCCAAAATCCTGTAAAAAATATATACAGTACCAATCAACAGTTTGGACACACCTACTCATTCCAGGGTGTTTCTTTATTGTTGCTATGTTCTACATTTTATAATAATAGTGACACATCAAAATTATGAAATAACACACATGGAATCATGTAGTAACTAACCCAAAAAAGTGTTAAACAATTCTAAATATATGTTATATTTGAGATTCTTCAGATTCCACCCATTGCCTTGATGACAGGTTTGCACACTCTTGCATTATCTCAACCAGCTTCATGAGGTAGTCACCTGGAATTCATTTCAATTAACAAAATATATTTATTTATCACTTCTTTTTTTTTTACCTTTATTTTAAACTAGGCAAGTCAGTTAAGAAGTTAATTTGTGGAATGTCTTTCCTTCTTAATGTGTTTGAGCCAATCAGTTGTGTTGTGATAAGGTGGGGGTATACAGAAGATAACCCTATTTGGTAAAAGATCAGTCCATATTATGTCAAGAACAGCTCAAATAAGCAAAGAGAAACGAAGTCCATCATTACTTTAAGACATGAAGGTCAGTCAATACGGAACATTTCAAGAACTTTGTTTTTTCAAGTGCAGTTGCAAAAACCATTAAGCACTATGATGAAACTGGTTCTCATGAGGATCGCCACGGAAAGGAAGACCCAGAGTTACCTCTGCTGCAGAGGATAAGTTCATTAGAGTTACCTGCACCTCAGATTGAAGCCCAAATAAATGCTTCACAGAGTTCAAGTAAAAGACACATCTCACCATCAATTGTTCAGAGGAGACTGTGTGAATCAGGCCTTCATGGTATAATTGCTGTAAAGAAACCACTACTGAAGGACACCAATGAGAATAAGAGACTTGTTTGGGGCAAGAAACATGAGCAGTGGTCTGTGAGTACAAATTTTTGATTTTTGGTTCCCAGCGTCGTGTCTTTGTGAGACACAGAGTGGGTGAACGGATGATCTCCGCATGTGTGGTTCCCACAGTGAAGCATGGAGGAGGAGGTGTGATGGTGTAATCCAATTGAGGATTAGTTTTGTTTTTTTCTCTGTTATTTTACCAGGTAAGTTGACTGAGAACACATTCTCATTTACAGCAACGACCTGGGGAAAAGTTACAGGGGAGAGGAGGGGGGTGAATGAGCCAATTGTAAACTGGGGATTATTAGGTGACCGGGGTTACCACCCTACTCTTACGATAAGTGCCATGGGATCTTTAATGACCTCAGAGAGTCAGGACACCCATTTAATGTCCCATCCGAAAGACGGCATCCTACACAGGGCAATGTCCCATCACTGCCCTGGGCCATTTTTTAGACCAGAGGAAAGAGTGCCTCCTACTGGCCCTCCAACACCACTTACAGCAGCATCTGGTCTCCCATCCAGGACTGACCAGGACCAACCCTGCTTAGCTTCAGAAGCAAGCCAGCAGTGGTATGCAGGGTGGTATGCTGCTGGAGTTGGACCACAGAGTGAAGGAAAAGCAGCCAACAAGTTTTTTTAACCTTTATTTAACTAGGCAAGTCAGTTAAGAACAAATTCTTATTTTCAATGGACAGCCTTAGGAACAATGGGTTAACTGCCTTGTTCAGGGGCAGAACGACAGATTTTTACTTGTGCAGCTCGGGAATTTGATCTTGCAACCTTTCGGTTCCTAGTCCAACACTCTAACCACTAGCCTATTGCCGCCCCAAAGTGCTTACATATGCGGGAACTCCTTCAAGACTGTTCGAAAAGCATTCCAGGTGAGCTGGTTGAGATAATTGCCAAGAGTGCGCAAAGCTGTCATCAAGGCAAAGGGTGGAATCTGAAGAATCTCAAATATAAAATATATTTTTAATTGTTTAACACTTTTTTGGGGTTAGTTACTACATGATTCCATATGTGTTATTCCACAGTTTTGATGTGCACTATTATTCTCAATGTAGAAAATAGAAAAAATAATTAAAAACCCTGGATATGAGTAGGTGTGTCCAAACTTTCGAACTGGTACTGTGTATACAAAAATATATATACTATAATATCGTCTTTGTATCTCAAAATCATTGTAATGTGATTAACCTTAAAAATGTTAATGAAAATTATTCAAATCTAAAAGTATCAAATTCAACCGGAGAGCGCCCTTGATCATGGTAACAGGCTGCACTTGACCGTTGCACTTGAATCATTCCCACGCTATAAACCACACACTATTTGCAGAGACTTTGATATTACCGACCGCAGTTGATGATGGTGAAAACAATGTGTTGGGAGGCAGAGGCACGAAACTCAACACCTTTTGTCAGATAACACTGTGAAACTAAGAGTGATGTATTGTTAGCAATCAAGAGGAAACTCTGAGCGTCATAAAACACTCCCCCAGTTTTCTGCTCTCCAAATGGACGTTAGCTGTGAGGGCCGAGACGCGGTGACTTTTGTTCGCTACACACGTCGGGGGATTGTTATTCACGAGGACATGTTGTTCTGTCTCACGATTACCTGAGCATGAAACGTCACATGGGATGTTCAGTGTGCTGGTGGCTATAGAAACGTCACTGTGTGTTCAGTGTGCTGTGTGGCTTATATGTAGTCACATGGGATGTTTCAGTGTGCTGGTGGCTATATGGCTGAAAAACAGAATCCATGGGATCAAATGGTGGGCTTTGGCACGATGGGGCTCCATCTATGGTGGGACGGAGGGCGCGCCTCTGCGCTCTAGTTTATGACTGTGTCTCCCTGATTTCGAGATATTACCGCAGCAGGTGACTTCCATTTGTAAACTACATCAAACCACATCCATTGTGCTCACGCCTGTTTCACAAAACAGTGTGGAGATTGAGATCAGAGCATGACAACCACTATTTCACACCAAGGCTTGGTGGTTATCCACGGTGTGGAAAGGATTTCGCGTCTGCTAGAGGAAGCAATGTCATTCACATTGGATATAAAAACAGACTTTGTTTAACTTTCTGTGAATGAACATAAAATGCGCCTCCTTGCCGATGTAACAGACATATCTGGGAAACTGAACGAACTGAACGCAAGCAATGCAGGAGAATACAAAAAACATTCTAACAGCAGAGTGATCGAAAATAGTGGATTCAGAGGAATGAATGATTTCAAAAGCGAACGTTCCCTCGGCTGTGCATGTTAATCTAATCAGAAAACTGCATCGGTAAGTGTCCCACAGGAGTGACGACGCTCACCTCCAACGCTTGGTAGAGCACTTTGGGGACCTACTCCCCTATACGTTTAACTGTGATCCTGGCTCAGTTGACATGCCGGTAATAGTGAAATCGAACAACTGATCGAGCTGTCATGTGACCCGAATGCATTCCCGGGGTCACTACGGAGGAGTTTTGGTTCCTGCTCGAAGGGAATAGCCGGCCGTCTCGCCTCTGAGCATTAACTCGGAAATGGGACTCGGACAATTCTCCGACTTCGGTGCGTTCAAGACAGGTGAGAACTCTGGAAAATAAAAC